>NC_086448.1:402655602-402855602 GCF_028390025.1 Pseudophryne corroboree
GGGGCTGCAGTGTGCTGGCTCACATAAAAAGACCCTGCTGGCCAATAACAGGAGGGCCAGCAGGACCAGCCCCCCGACCCTAATTACTAGTTGTCGTGCAGCTGCCCTGCTGCACGAGCAACCTAATTAACTATTCTTAGCAACGGGGAACGCGGTCCACCTGTGGCGTCCCCGTTGCTATGCACCCGGCGGCCCTGCACGCACGGCGTCCTGCGTTGCCAGGGACCCGGCGGCTATCGTGCGCATGGCGTCCTGGCGTTGCTAGGCGCCGTGCGGGGGACAGGGAAGGAGAGAGGCGCAGCGGCCGTGACCGCTGCTCAGTCAGGGCACGGCCGAAGACCGCCGCGCCTAACAAGTCGATTGTTTGAATCTAGGAGATTGAGGTAGTTCTGATGTTGCCTCATTTGGTCGTCCATAATCCTGGCCATGGTGAGCATCATGTTGCTATTATCAGCCCGCATTTGTTCCATGCATGTGGCAATTCTGCTGAGCTCAGAATTTTGTCTGCACATAATGCGACTTAATCTGGGGAGATAATGTGGAAGACTTGACAGCAGCTTGGTCTGTCTGCGAAGACACTCCATATGTTGTGGTTGCTGGGTTGTCCAGCTGTCACAAAATGCCTGGAATGTGTTTTGTGGCGGTTGTGTGGCTGTGCTCAATTGTGGTAGTGAAGTAGTTGGAGGCGGAGGCACAGCCATAGGTGGTGTGCTTGGTGTTGTCGGGTCTACCGGCTGCAGGTTAAGGACATAAGTTTCCTCCATTGTATCTGACTGGTGTCATGTTGCCTCGATCTGTGTGTGTATGAATGGAATAATATTTTAGTTTTTTTTGTTTTGTATTAATTTTATTTTGTACATATTTTTTTAAAGAACGCCAACAAGTGAAATATAATTTGTATGCAAGTCCATACCTACATAAGCAGAAATTTGGCCTACCCATTATGCGAGTGTTTCTCAAACTGTGAGCCATTGCTCCCTGTGGTGCCTTGGGTTGGTGGGCCACGACCAAATCAATTTTTTATGCTCAATATAATAACCTAAACTAGTGCTAGTAGCTGTCAGGCATAAAATATGGGGAGAAACAGAAGTAAATATTTTCACACAACACACAATTGAGGCTAAGGATGTCATATAAACACAATCTCATTATTGTAATTTTTCATCCTAAATTTCAAAATAAGTTTTTGTTTGGCTATGGGTGCCATGTTTAAATGTAGAAAACTCTAGGGCACCGTGATTACATAAAGTTGGGCATTATGGCCTGCTATTGTTGTTATTTTGTCCCAATATATTAAGCAACACAACCTTAAGTCTAAACATAATGTCAAGTGACATTTGCAATTCCAAACCCTGGTTTAGTGTGATTCTGACTAAATAACTTGATTAGTATGTTACAGTACATCTGTGATGGCTATGCTAAACTAATTTTAATAAATTTATATTAAAATATTTACTCAAAGTCCCAATATTATTATGTGTGCAAACGTTACTTTCACAGTTGGTAGTATACTTCTGCACAATATGCTAGTGTTAGCTTCAAATGTACGGACAGAATAATTGTAAACTTTATTTGTCTTTTATAAAGGGTTTGCCATGTCCAAACCATTTTCTTAAATCATTGTAAAGGCTAATCTAATAAGATTACTGTGTGTTTTTTTTATTTTTTCCCCCAAGTTTTGTAATGGGTTGTGTTTTATTTTTTGGTGTATATTTTTGGACTCACCTGGAATTTGAGGGGACTGCAGTTGAAGTGGTGGGGAGGGTGCCAGCAATTCGGATGGTGGCCGTGATACGACCGTACTGATGCGTCGCGTTGGTGGAGAGGCAGATTGTGCTCTGGGCAGATTGTGTCGTGGTCTTTTCTATGCCACGTGTTGACGCGTTGTGGATCCGTGGCCTGTGCGCATTTGCGTAGTCGGATGATGGCGGGATGGACCTATGAGAAACAAATGTACTTTAAAATTTGGCAATGATTTGAAGTGCTCCTTACATTTTAATGTGTTAAAAATTTACCTTCTGCAACATCAGCACCATGTTCAACATTTGAAGGAGTGGTTTGGCGTGTGCGTTTCCGAACCACTGTAATACAAAGAAACATATGATTTGAACACACAAATGCATTTGCAAAAAACAATAACAACAAACAGCATTTCTCAAAAATTATTTACAAACACATACATAACCATACATTATAAAACAAATCCTCTAAAATAAAAGGGTGGTATTCATGTGACCGCCGGTCAGCTGACCGACAGTCACATGACCTCCTCCACCAGCCTGACGGCTCACTATTCCGATGGTCGGCATGCCGACCAACAGGGACTATTTCCACTCGTGGGTGTCCACGACAACCATAGAGTGGGAATAGAACCTGTGGCGACCGCAGCGTGGCGAGCGCAGCGAGCCCGTAAGGGGCTTGCTGCACTCGCCCCTCCCCATCAGGATCCCGGCGTCGGTATGCTGCCGGGATCCCGGCGTCGGTAAGCTGGTCAGCAGTACTACACCCAAAATAAAACACAAAAGGGTAATGCAACTTCATCACAATGTTGCAACAACTATGCAACACACATGGCAACACGTGCATAGCATACAAAATAAAACAGATTAATGTTACAAACACATATCAGAACACATACAATTTTGACTGAAAAACAAACTACATACCAAATAAATACATAACATTTAAAAAATACTTTTGAAAAATAAAAGTATTTGTGAAAAAACAATACACCACCTAGAAAAGTGTCTTTGTTTAAAAAATCACTAAACATCATGCGAACACGTGTCCTTAACAAATAAATAATGAAGACACCACACTTACACCTTTGCAGATAAATGGTGTGTCCGACCAATAACCAATACAATCAATTCTAAATAAGGCACTTTTCACCAGGTACATTAATAAGGACCTTAACTAATTAGTAATACACAATACTAACATACAGGATATTTAAAACAAACAATAATGATAGACACAATTACAGACACTAATATGCACTAAACTAGCATAGTCTAAATATAACACATAGCAGGACTCCAAAGTTTTATAAAAAAAACAATTTTACACAAAAAAATGACCAAGAAAACTACTCACCATCCTGCCTGGGCCGATCTGAATCACACACATAAGTGGCCCCAACCACTTCGTGAGGAATTAGCACCGCACTGGCTCCACCCACTCCACATAAGTTGCGATATACGGATGCCCACCACCGGTTTGACGGGCAGACTTGGCCCCCTTGGCCATCTTGGCCTTGACACCGCGCTTTATGTCGTAAAAACGTTTACGACATGTGTCCTCTGTCCTGCAAACAACTCCCTCGCTATTCACAGCCGCTACAACTTTAGACCAAATAGCACTCTTTCTGCGAGAAGTGACTTTGGAGGCCTCAGCACCAAAGAGCTGCGATGATGGCGCATCAGCTCACCAACCAGCGCAACATTTTCTGTGTAACAAAACTTCACATTGCGCCAGGTCTTCGTAGTGGTGCGTGGCTGCGGAGCCACAACACAATCACTCTTACTCTCACTAGAGTCCGCTGCAGCAACCTCACCCTCCTCCTCACCCTCTGACTCACTACTCTCCTCCCTCTCACTAACACCCTCAGCCTCACTCACCTCCTCCCTCAAACTAACCCCCTCCGCCTCACTCAACACCTCCACTTCACTCATCTCCCCCACCTCACTGACCTCTGACTGAGACATAATTGACACAAACAACAAATAACACGAGACTGAAATAAAAACACAAGCACTAAAAATATGACACACTTCAAAACAACACAATAATCACAAGACGACTTACAAACCAAATACACCACTCAGCAATCACTTAAACTTACCTAACCAATTTTCCACAACTCCTACCGCAACCAACACTACCTCTCTCCTCTCCAATAGCTAAACCCACGAGGTCCGTCCGGTTTGGGGCGTATTTATACTATGCTGCACAGACACTCCTCCATCTCAAACCCAAGCAATCACGGACGAGTGACGAAAACGAAAGTCAGAAAAAAACGCGACCGGGAAGGGAGTCAAATCTCGGCTGTTAAAAAAAAAAAATACGAAACCGTAAAAACAAAACAAAAAATACGGCCGCAAAACAAAAATCGGCAGCATTATGACCTTAAAAAATACGGATAACATCGACATCGGAAAATACGAATACCAAAAATATGACAGCATAGTAAATGAGGCGTAAAAAAATAAAAAAGTTGCACATTATCACTCCCGATGTTATTCGTGTTTAATCTTCAACCAAATTTCGGAAAATCCGAACCTTAGTAAATATAACCTATATAAGCTTGACATTTAATGACTGCATTTTGTGAAGGCAGTTGTATAGTGTTAAGTAAGTCTTTCACTGCCTCTGTATGTGCAGTTGGATTCCCTGTTGATGTAAGGAAGTCATTTCCAAAACTCACCAAAATCGTGTGTAACGCCAAATGCATAACTTGTCTGTGTATATATTTACCTTCAGCTAGTTGACATGCTTTTGTTAAAGCTTTAAATTCTGCCAAATGTGTTGAGTGTGGAGGTGGGAGTGAGGAAGAAAAAACTGTTTTGGTGTCATCTACCACAGCATATCCTGATTGGGTAACCCCAATTTTTCTTTTGTCTGTGACAACTACCTTCAACATATTAAACTAGATCAGGATTCTGAATAGTATTTTTTCCAAGTCCATGCTAGGGGTGGACTGCTCATCAACATGATTTAAGCAATCATGCGCAGTGTTTTGTTCTGCTCCCCATTCCTCTCTCTGAAATTCATCAGTTTCAATTACTGATAGTAGTGTTCCAGGGTTCAAAACATTACACTTGATGAGGGTAATGTTTGTGGGCATAATGAGGGCCAATTCTCACTTTGTCTGCTGACTTTTCTACTAGTAATGCAGCTGCTGCTATGGTTCTCAGGCAAACAGGTAGGCCTCTTGCCACTGGGTCTAATTGGGCACTATAGTAGGCAACAGGTCTTTGTTTTTCTGCCATGTAACTGTGTGAGAACACCTGTGGCATAGCCAAGGTATTCATGACAAAACAGAGAAAACACTTGTTTGTAGTTTGGTAGCCCCAAAACGGGGGCTGCTGTCATGTCATCTGTCAGTTGTTGAAATGACAATGTTGTTTGGTCTATATGAATGAAGGGCTCTGGTACAGAGGTTTTGGTCAATTCATACATTGGTGCAGTAAGCTGAGAGTAATTAGGTATCCAGTTTCTACAGTAACCCACAATTCCAAGGAAACCTCTTAACTTTCTTTTGTTAATGGGCAACCTTAAGTTTTATATGGCTGCAATCCTATCTGGGGACAGATGTCTGAGGCCTTTAGATAAGCAATGGCCTATATAGGACACCTTTGTTTGACAAAGTTGTAATTTGTCTATGGATCCCTTGTATCTATTATTATCAAATAAATTTAAAGCTCTGCTATGTCTTTAAGTGATATTTCATAATCAATGGAACAAAGTAACAAATCATCTACATACTGAATTAGTTTAGATCAATCTGGATAGGTGAGTGCTTGAAGATTTTCAGCAAGGTATTGGCTAAAGATTGTCAGACTATTAAGACACCCTTGAACCATCCTTATCCAGGTGTACTGTGTATCTTTATAGGTGAATGCAAAATGTACTGGCTGTCTGGATGTATTGGTATGGAGAAAAATGCTGAACACATGTCAACTACTGAAAAGTGAGTGCTGTCTGTGTGGATTTGCATTAAGATGGTGTCAGGGTTTGGAACCACAGTGTGCAAAGGTTCAACAATTGCATTAATTGCCCTAAGGTCTTGTACGATGTGATAGGTCCATCCATTGTACTTCATCACCGGAAAGATGGGCATGTTAGCTTGGCTCTGGGTTTTAATCAACACACCTTGTTGTAGTAGTTCTTGGATTACTGGGAACACTCCCTTTTCAGCTTCAGGCTTCAAGGGATATTGTGGTCTGCAATGAATTACTGCTCCTGCTTTGAGCTTAACTCTTATTGGCAGAGAAGTTAGGATTTTCCCCACATCATGGGACCCTGTGGTTGACAATAGGTCAGGAATTGTTGATAACATTTAAGACACTTCAGGAGAGATTACACTCAAGGGATTCAATTCCACCTTTTCTGGACTAGGAGGGTCAATGAGCATTGCATCAGTAACCACATCCTGATTGGAATTTGGTACCGTAGGCATACCTCATCTGGAGTGCAAAATACAGTACATCCCAATTTGCAGAACAAGTCCCTCCCCAGTAAATTTGTGGGGGCATCAGCTGCCAATGAAAAGGCGTGGTCACTTGTTAAGGGCCCAACTGTAACTTTTACATTCTGTGTCTCCCTTAAGGGGATAATTTTGTTTGCCACGCCTACTGCATGTACAACCTTGTTTGTGGTAGGTAAAGAGGCTTTGTCACCTATTAGGGATCGTGCAGCGCCCATGTCAATCAAAAAGGAATGTTTAAATTTTCCAATTGTTAAATCAATGGATGGCTCTTGGGATTTACAACAAATTACAGTCATTGCCTTCACGGGAGCTGAAGTATCCTGTCATTGTAAAACCTCATCACTTTATTTGGTGCCCATCTGGGTTTCTTAGAGTGCCTGCAGTCCCTTGCAAAGTAACCTTTCCTCTGGAAATTGTAACAAGTAAATTGTGATTTGTCAAATGGTCACCTGGCACCAGTGGTGTAGTCACTTGGTCTGCTAGCCAGGTCACAGGTAGTTTGGGCAGTTTTGGCCTGTACGTTTATAAGCTTGATTTCTGTATTTAATTTTTTAACCACCAATTTGTCTTCATGATGTATGGCTGGTACACCTGGATCTTCTGTGGCTTTCTTACAGCATAAGGGATCATTGATAGTTAGATGAGTTTTTACCTGGGGTTTGAGACCTTCCAATAAGGCAAGGGACAACATTGGAAGAAGTACCCCCTGATTGAATATATCTTCAATCACCCCATAATTTTGTACCTCAATTTTGTATCTGCCTCTATATTCCCTAACTGGTTCTGTGGCACCTTGTTTAATCATCATTATTTTTCCCCAGTTAGGCTGGCAGGGAACCAGCTCTGAAAAGCTGTCATTAAATCTTTCCATTCTCTATCTAATTGATCTCTATCAGTGTCTAATGCTGAATTAAACCTTGGTTCCACCCATCCCGCTGCTGTTGTAAGTTTCTTGTAGTCTTCAATTGTGAGTAAAGCAGCAAATAATTGTGCCATATCATTATGTGTAGAATGGGGTGTTTTGTATAGATGCTGAAGTTTGGTTTTAATTTCTGCTAGCGTCTTTCTATATGCCAGCTCTGTAAAAATTTGGTTTAACTCAGATTTTGACCAGGGAACATGTATGGACCACTGCGCACCCTAATCTGTAGTTACCACTCTCAAAGGCATTTCCACAACTGGTTTGTCCAGGGTGGGTGTGCTATGAGTGCCATAGGCTGTGATGTTCGATCGGTGTATGTCTGAGTAATGTGCTCCTATTAACAGTGTCTTATCTATATAGGGAACTAAGTTCCGGTGTTTGTTCTTGACAATGTCCCCACTCTCCTTGGTGTACTGAGCAATATACTGTATGTATCAGTAGACAGATCATACACATATATCCCTTCATCATTGTCATCTTCACTATATCTGTCTATCTCCACTATTCAAATGCCATCCTCTCCTACCGAATAAGTATCACGTTCTTTTGTTTTGCAATGTTCCTCCATCATCTACTTGACATAACATTTGTGGTGGTGAGGTAACATTAGATGCATCCAGCCATAATGTGTAAGCTTTCCACTCTCCCCTTTTACTTATTTTACCCCTTAAGTCTTTCCATTTTTGCATATCAAAGGTTCTTATATTTCAGAATATTTTGCATGCAATTTCCTGAGCAATTTCACAGCCACACTCCCATGTCTCTCATACATCACACTTGCTATACTGACGTGCGGGATCTGTAACATAGAAGAGCCCCTCAGTGTGGACATTTCCTGACCCATTGTACTGGTTAATCTTTATTTTAAAGTCCAGCCTCAGTGTCCAATACAATGGTAATAGGGCTGCTCCTCTATTAAGGAGATATTACTACGCTTGTGGGAAACCTTACCACCTCGCTTGGCCTATTAATGCACAAGGTGTATTTCACAGTGGGTAAGTATCCCTGAAACGATCCAGCATAGAAGAGTTTAACCGGAGCCTCTCTCCCACCTGGCCCCTGTCCAGACTCTGCTGGCATGAAGCATTGTCCAATCTCACTGACAATCACCCACAGACTTCACTCTCAATTTAGCAAGATATGGCAGACAAATGAACCCACAAAATCATTAACTGTGATAATGACATAAATTACAATTTTAACAATCTAAAAAAACCCCCACTATAACTGGTAACTGTATCTGGTAATAAAACATAAAACGCAGTTAAATTCAATTTGGTTCCATACCTACAATCTCCTTTAAGACCTCTGAGAATAGACAAGCCGACAGTGACACACAAAAGGCAGTATACTGAGGCAGGTACACATGGAGCAGAACGTAAGATAACAGCTCTTACTTGTTGCCACTATATGATCCAGGTATCCCAGCTCCAGTCCACATTCCTTCGTTGTGTGTCAATGTATGGTTGAATCTCAGTGGGACCTCCAAATGATATGTCATCGATAAGTAATTGAAGAACAATGAAGTCTCTTTGGTAGATTAATTGCATGTGAAGTTCACAGGGGCTCATGATAAAAATATCATGAACTCACAATAAACACCTTGATTTCATCTTATATACCTTCATTACAGTATTACATAAACCAATTAAATTAACATGCCAATAATACACATAGACTAATCACATTTCAATTATCATAATATATCATTAATTCATATCCGCACTTTATGGGGAATTTCCAATTAATTAGCGCAACATCTTGTGATTATGACTTCTAATATCAAAATACATTTTACCTTTTGGCCTACTTTTAATTCCCTTATTCTGTAAGATACTAGCTAAACCACAGCCTATGATTCACTGTGCAGCTAGCTTTACTTCCTTATTTCATACTAAAAGCACAATGTCTGGAATCATATAAAAGTAAATTTACAGCAAGTTTCTTTTGAACAATAGACAAACTGACATCCAGCTTCCATTTTGTGTATTCACTTATATATACCAATAGGTATATCTACTGTATAATGTGTGTGTGGTGTACACGGGCCCCTGGGTCTAGGGGGGCCTACACCCTGTACTCATTTAATTATACTTACCACTTTGGAGTCTCGCTGAGGCTGCAGACATATATATTACTGGGAAAATGGACACTATGGCAATTTTACCAGTCATTTGCACATATACAATAGAGATGTCCCTGGCTGCATAAACAGCACTAGAATAAATCCGCACTGATCCAGAACCCAAGAATCAGGCGGATATTGATCAAATGGAGAAAAAAATTGCGGCTCCATTTATTACAACTTACAGCTGTCATGAAAAGACCATTCGCCAGTCTTTGAATAAGCATTGGAATGTTTTAATGATGGACCCGGTCTTAAAAGATATACTGCACCCCCCCCCCCAACCGCAAATAGTATTCAGGAAAACAAGAAATCTGAAAGAAATCCTGGCACCAAGTCTATTGAAACCTGGTACGACCAACCAGACTAAGAAATGCCAGGGCTGCTACAAATGTGGAGGCTGTAACATCTGTAAACTGGTCCACCGGAATCGGAAAAAATTCTCCAATAGTGATAACTCCCGGGAATACACAATTAAACATTTTATAAACTGCAACACTACCATGGTAATCTATCTCCTGGAATGCCCATATGGTTTAAAGTATATTGGAAAAACAAAAAGAATACTCAAATTGCGCATTCAGGAACATGTGAGAAACATCAGAAATAAAATCACTACTCACACAATTTACAGGCACTTTCATGATGTCCATATGTCAAACCCTGAAGAACTGTTCTTTAAAGGAATTGAAATAGTTCAACTGGGAGAAAGAGGCGGAGACATTCTAAATAAATTATCGAAGTGGGAAATGTTTTGGATCTTCGAATTACAGACTCTTGCACCCTTTGCTTTCAATGAAGGATTTGAAATTGCCCCCTTTTTATGAACCATACGATCCCTATAGTCTTTTGGGACCATTTTCACTCTGCATGCACTTTTTTGATCCATTTACACGTGCATCTATCACCTTACATTCACTTTTAAAGTTCAGATATTCCTTATATGCCTTTAGTCACTATATTGTCACCTATTTAGTTTGTGATATACTTCACTACTAATGCACACTATGTTATTAAAAACAACCAAGTGTTACTTCATTGCTTTATTTTCATAAACATTAGCTGTGTTTTCCATCTTTTTAAAGTATAAGGTTACTCAAAGATGGCCGTGCGTTCCAGGACTAATCCGGAAATGACTTTAAGACTGCTCTGCTGCTGACTGTAGTTCTCTGACCTATCTGGTCCGGAAGTGACGTTCCGCGGCTGTTCGTCACAAACGGAGGTGACGCAATGCAGCCCGCAATGCGTTCCAGCACTGTCTGGTGTTTCCTCATACAGCCACATCCGGCGGAAATTACGCGGCACGGTTCATCTTGCGCCTCACAGTAAGGAGTTGGCTTTCTGGTTTACCCTCTGCCGGCGGAAGTGACGTTATCGCGGCTTAGCACCCCTGTTTAAAACATTTCCCCTACTCGTTTTTAACTGTGATTTATTGCTTTATTATCATATGTACTATGGCTTTAGACTGCTATTTGTAATTTACTGTTTTTATACACACAATTGTGGACTTCACTTTTTTACAAGAAGTGATGTCACACTTCCTGGTCCATGTGACCTCTTTATGTTTGGTATTTAAACCCTGCTTTGCTCTCAACACACATCCCCTTGATGAAGTCCTGTGCTATAGGACGAAATGCGTTGGGACTGGAACTTGATGCTTAACCCTGAATCTCCCTAAGTGGACAGATAAGCTGTTTCTTTTATATTTCCTGTACGTTTGCTACCTGCATTTTCTCCAGGATTTTATTCCTATTTGTCATACTTTCGCCATTAGATTGGGAATTGCTGTTTCAGCCTTCTTTCCCTGAGTGGACAGATAAGCTGTTTTTATTGATTTATCTTGTACGTTTGCTACCTACATGTGCTTCAGGATTGTTATTAAATTGCCATTATCTCACTCAAATGTCTGGGACCAGCAAGGTTCCTAACTAAGAAATAATTGGTTTATGCAGTACACACTATGTTCTCTTTTCTTCCCTTTAATTTACATGCATCAAAGTGTCATCAGAATTGAAGACGTGTAGAGAGATAAGTTATTCTCTGTAATATTTCACACTATTTCACGTCTCACATGGTGAATTATCACGCATCTAATTATTTGTATGCCAAAACATCAGTAGGCGCTCTTGTGCACTTCATTTTTTGCATATATATATATATTTATATATATATATATATATATATATATATATAGAGAAAGAGATTCAGAGGGGGCACTCTCCAGACTTATTTCATAAACAACTGTTCATTTATTGATTATATACTTTACATGATCAGCATTTCCTCAAGCGCTTTCGGCCCAAAGCAAGGGCCTTCCTCAGGAGGTACTGTACAAAATCCACAACTTCCACCAACCGTGAGCAAAAGATCCAAACATCCAGCAATAACACTGGTCCAGTGTTATTGCTGGATGTTTGGATCTTTTGCTCACGGTTGGTGGAAGTTGTGGATTTTGTACAGTACCTCCTGAGGAAGGCCCTTGCTTTGGGCCGAAAGCGCTTGAGGAAATGCTGATCATGTAAAGTATATAATCAATAAATGAACAGTTGTTTATGAAATAAGTCTGGAGAGTGCCCCCTCTGAATCTCTTTCTCTACATTTGGATACTACGGTATTCGAGTGGACACCCCAGCGGTTACATAAATTTGAAGATGTGAGTGCAACCACCTGTTGGATATATATATATATATATACATAAGCACAGCAGAAGGGATTCATTCTCTATACAGCCCTATGCAGTGCCGCCTGCATCCACCCCAGCCTGTAAACTGCAATACTGTAGCCTTGTCTCTTTTTTTTTACCTCCCCTCCTCCTGGCTCTTCATCATCTGTATTGTTTGGGCAGCTCCTGCTGCTGCTGCCTCCATGGATCTCCTCTGCCCGGCTCCCGCACACACAGACAGTCCCCGTTTTGGCGCTAATGATGCTGCAGGCCCTGGGGGAGAGGGAGGGGGCGCACAGCCGCACAGTGGAAGGAAAGGGATGGCTCTGAGCAGCACCACCACCAATTAGTGCGCTGCTGCGGCTCCCTCCTCCCACTCCCTCCACGTCCTTCTCTCCTGCCTCCGGCACTGCTGCTCCTCTCTGGCAGCTTGTAATGAGTCAGTTTGACTCATTGCAATACCGCTGAGTAAATTAACGGGATGCGGCCAGTTGCGCCCCCAGGGCGACTGTGCTGTATGCCAGACCCACCTGGCACACATGTAGTTTTAGCTCTGGATGATTCTGCTGAAATAGACCATTGTGTGCACCTTTGCAGTTTTGTTTCAGTCAGGGAGGAGTTGGGACCACTACTAACAGGGGTGGGTCAAGATCATTTTTTTCTGATGGTACTCAGCTCTTTTTTAGGGTATAAGTTTTAATTTTTATGATTAGTTCTAGAAAATTGAATAAATCATTCAATTAATTTTAGAAAGTGATAAAATAAGCATTTGAATACTCATCCTGGTTGTGGAAGCTACTATAAATATTGTATTAAATTGTACATTTAGGTGTATACTGGCATCTTTTTCATAGAAAAAAAGCACAGGCCAAGATATAACTGAGGTAACTGCAAAGATTCATAGCAGCAGGAAAGCCTTTGGAAGTTACTTTGTGAACGTGATACTGTATGTCCACCAAGAACATATGTCCACTGTTTGTGACTAGAGAAGTGCGCCAGACCATTTTTGCTGGATTTGGATTTGGCTCTGATTCGTCATCTGGCTTTTGGATTTGAATTTGGATTTTCTTTTTTTAATTGACAAAAAAAACTAAAATCGTATAATTTGGAACTTTTTTGTTCCTAGAATATTATTAACCTCAATAAAATTAATTTCAAGTTGTTTCCAATGAATTTTGACCACCTCACAGCTCATAATATTGTTTTCACCAATAACAGCCAAAGGTTGCAGCAAGCTGGCTGGTTACTAAGCGCCAGAGAAGTGGCACAAACACAAGGCAGTTTATAGCACATCTATGAAATATTGCCACACAGCCGTGGCAGATATGAAAAGTGGTGCAAGATGGAATTGTCCTTGGATCCCCCCCACCCTTGTGTTGGATATTAAAAAGAACATGCACAGTTTAACAAACCAAGCACTTCAGCGACAGGAACTGCCACTTATGTGGTTGAAGTGCTTGTTTTATTTTCAGAAGGACTGAAATGTATTTTAAAATGTTAGTACATGTGGAAAAATAGATACTGAAATTAAAATCAACCAATCGTCAACCACAAATGTATTAAAAATCATCCCCGATCAATTTTTATTAAATATACCCCTAAATCTAACATTTACTAACAGATTGTCTTTTACTGTTTTTAAAAGGATATCAAAAATCATCTGTTAGTAAATGTGTGATTTAGACCATGAAACAAAAAAATCAATCAAAAATCAAGCCTACATCGACAAAAAAAAATCGATCAACATCGACCCAAATTAACATTTAGAAAATATACTCCCTAGACAGTTTGTTCTACTGCCTTAGTGGTTTTCATTTCTTTTACACCTATTGTAAAAGATGCCTCACTGACAGTTGCAGATCCATCATTCATAAATAAAGGCCAAGGCCAAGGCCTGAGCCTTTCCTTGCCACTCTATAGTATGTTCTCAATTTTATGTTTTTCTGCACCAAACCTTCCTTTTATAGGAGGTGTTTTCTTTAACACTGTATATTGGGTTTTGATTTAAGATGCACTGGCTATGTCCTTGAGCATTAGCTTTAGTAGATGACGTAGCTGGCCTAGCATCGTTATTATGACTAGTTGCAGCAGCTGCTGCACGAGTATTTGGTTGCTATTCTCTAAACTGATAGTTGTAAAGCTGTAGAATACTGCGGGGATCACATGGATTACAGATGTATGCAGGGGCGGATTGAGAACAAAAAGCGGCCCTGGAAAAAATTGTACTATTGGCCCTTCTTGGGCAGCACCAGAGGTGTAAGGTCTAGCCATGGGCCATGGCAGCAGCACCCTCCCCCCCAAGACTTTCCAGATAGTGGTCATGTCCAGCATCATGGGGGAAGTTAAAAGGAAATAAAATAAAATATTATGAGCACATTATATGATACACCTTTAGAATTTAGGAAACTATATAATTCTTTAGAAAGATATATTTTCTTGCTTATTACACCAACCGTATCCCAATCACTATTCACTCAATCTTTTATGTCAGCCAAGCAGGCAGACAGAGCATACTCTAGATCATCTGCAATCACAGGTCAAAGAAATTTTCATATATGCAAATTATTTTGCATCTTATTCATTATGTCTATAAATAGGACCACATGTCCTCAAACAAAAAAGGCCCGCGGGTGCGTCGGCCCACCGGGGATCTTCCCTGTAAGCCCTATGGCCAATCCGCCTCTGGATGTATGTGAACAAAGCGCACTACAGTAGAGTGCACCAATCAGTACAAACAATAAATATATATCATACAACTTATTGGACCCAGTTCAGTCAGGCCTTGATGCTTAACACTCCACAGAAACAGCATTGTCTAAGGTAGTGAATGATCTGTCAAATGCTAAATCTAAAGGCCATTACTCACTTTTATTTCTCCTTGATATCTCTGCTGCTTTTGACACTGTTGATCACTCTCTTCTCATACAAACAATGCAATCCCTAGGTCTCCAGGGCACAAACCTTTCTTGGTTCTCAACCTATCTAATTGCTCTTTAAGTGTTTGTTTTTTCTGAATCCACTTCCTCTTCTATACCTTTATCAATTAGAGTACTGCAAGGCTTAGTCTTGGGTCCTCTTCTTTTCTCAATCTATACCACATTTCTTGGCAAACTAATCAGTTCTTTTGGATTTCAGTATCATCTGTATGTGAATGATACTCAAATCTACCTATCCTCCCAAGATTTGTCACCATCTGTATTGTGCCATGTTACTGAAGGCTTTTCTGCCATATCATCTTGGATATCATCTCGCCACCTCAAACTTCATATTTCCAAAACAGAATATGGTATATACACAACAGCAAAAAATAGTACCAACCTGATATCTCAATCACTGTTAATAACTCAACAATCAACCCTACCCCACAAGCTCACTGCCTAGGTGTCAGTCTTGACTATGAACTGTCCTCTGTTACCCACATTTAGTCTCAAAATCATGTTACATGCATTTAAGAAACATATCCAAAATATGACCATATCTTACACTGCAATAACTCTAGTCCATGCACTCATGATCTCCTGCATTGATTATTGCAATAGGATCATTACTTGTCTTCCCAAAAATAGGCTCTCAACACTACAATCCATTTTGAATGCAACTGCAATGCTGATTTTCTTCACTAGATGTTCATTGTCTCCAGATCCTCTCTGTTAGTTCCTCCATTGGTTACTGGTATTCAGCCAAATTCAATATAAAATACTTTTACTTACATACAAGGTTAACAACCAAACTGCACCAACATATATCTCTTCATTCATATCAAAATATTTCCCTACCCGACTGTTACGATTCCTGTACTCCAGACTGGAGAAGATCTTATGGCAGAGATCTGAGTACAGGAATGAAATACAGGTTGTGGGAGCTGGAGAGCCTAGTAACCCCTGGCGCCCTAACTCCGTTGTCTCGCCCGTGTTATCAGAAATCCCCTGCGAGACTATGGTTGCTTGAGCCCATGGCAGCCGCGTTCGAAGGGCGGATTATGTCTGCCCAACCCCGATGCCCCCGCAGGTCTTAATGGGAGACAAGGGGAAGTCCGAGACAGGGAGATAACAAGGGGCCCTCTGACTAAGCAACCAAGCCAGGGGTTACAAGCTAACTTAACTAAATCAAAAGGTATGTGCGGACTAGCCGCCAGGGAAAAGGACAACCAAGGATCCACGGATCCGACACTCCTATCCGGCACCGCTGGACACCAGAGTGGATCTTGTGGAAGCGGAATCCTCCGCAAAGCTCCAGAACTCAAAATAAACACAATAATAAATAGTAGCGGACAAGCCGCAACACACGGCTGCGCCGCGACTCACGAACACCACCAGATGTTAAAGGTGCTCGGTCAGACTCCAGGAACAGATGGTAACTTCCGAGTACTGGATCACTGAGAACAGGAACAAACGAACAGACCGGGACTGGGAACTCTCTCTGCAGCAGAATCAGGCAAACAGGAAGCTATCACCGGCGTCTGTGAGGAGTCCTGGGAGTGCTTTTAACAGAGAGTCTTCCAATCAGCTGTTTGGAGGCTGATTGGATTAAATGCCATGCAGCTGACAAGCTGCATGGCCAGGGAAACAGATGAGTGATAATTACAACATGCCGTGCAGCTGCATGCTACACAGCCAGGAAACCAGTGATGATATAAACTTAGACCCAGCAACGGGGAACACGATCCGACAGTGGCGTCCCCGTTGCTAGGCGCCGGCCGCACTGACGAGCGGACCCTCGGCGCCTAACAGTACCCCCCCCCTTGAGGAGGGGTCAAGGAACCCCTAAATCCGGGTTTCTGAGGAAATTCTTGAAAAAATGCCCTTTTGAGCCTTGGGGCATGAAGGTCCTCATCTAGGACCCACGACCTTTCCTCAGGACCATAACCTTTCCAATGCACCAAAAAATAAAGCCGACCCCGGGACAGCTTGGAATCGAGAACCTTCTCAACCACGAACTCCTGCTGACCCTGTACATTAACTGGTGATCTCCCCTGAGGTTTTTTACGAGGAAATCTGCTAGATGAAACATATGGTTTGAGCAACGAGCAATGGAAGGTATTTCCGATTCGTAACGTTTTTGGTAGCTGTAACCGGAAAGCAACTGGATTGACTTTTTTGATAATGAGAAATGGTCCAATAAATCTAGGACCCAATCTGGCTGAGGTTTGTCGAAGTTTGATATTGCGAGTCGACAGCCACACCCTGTCTCCTACTCTAAAAGTGCACGGCCGCCGGAACCTGTCCGAAAAATCTTTTTCCTTGAAAGCTGCTTTTCTGAGAGCTATGTGCACTTTTTTCCAAATAAGTTTAAGATGAGAGGTCAGGGCCAGAGAGGAGACAGAGGAATGTTGGAAAAATGAATTAGCTCTGGGGTGGAAACCAAAAACTGCAAAAAATGGAGACACATTGGTGGAGGAATGACAGGCATTATTATAAGCAAACTCTGCCAATGGAAGAAACTCAGACCAGTCATTTTGGAGTTTGGCCGAGTACAAACGCAAATATTGTTTTAAGGATTGGTTCACTCGCTCAGTCTGTCCATTTGATTGTGGATGATAACCGGAGGTTAATGATAATTTCATTTTTAACGAAGCACAAAAAGACTTCCAAAACTGTGCAATGAATTGTGGACCCCTGTCAGAAACAATATCAGTGGGTAACCCATGGAGTCTGAAAACATGACGGAGGAACAAGACTGCCAATCCCTGGGCAGATGGCAATCGGGGAAGACCAATAAAATGAGCCATCTTACTAAAACGGTCCACTACCACCCATATGACTGTGCATCCAGCTGACAGAGGGAGATCCACCACAAAATCCATGGAGATATGCGACCATGGTCTAAGAGGAACATTCAATGGCATAAGTTGACCAATAGGCAAAGAACGGGGAACTTTATGCTGTGCACAGACCTGACACGAAAAAACAAACTCTTTAATGTCTTTAGAAAGACCAGGCCACCACACTGAGCGGGATACCAATTCAAAAGTTTTAGCGACTCCCAGATGCCCTGCAACTTTGCTATCATGAAATTCCTCCAAAACAGTTGCTCTCAAAAACTCAGGAACAAAAAGACGACCAGCAGGAGTATTTCCCGGAGCTTGATGTTGAAGCAGCTTCAATTGAGAAAAAACATCCTGTGTGAGACCTGCCTGAATGACTGAAGGCGGAAGTATGAGAGTAACAGGACTGTTGTCTTGAGCGGGAAGAAAACTGCGTGAGAGGGCATCTGCCTTGGTATTCTTGGAACCAGGTCTGAAGGTGATAATGAATTTGAAACGAGTGAAAAATAAAGCCCAACGAGCCTGTCGGGCATTCAGTCGCTTAGCTGATTCAATGTATTGAAGATTTTTGTGATCTGTCAAAACAGAAATGGTATGGGTCGCTCCTTCAAGCCAATGTCTCCACTCCTCAAAAGCCCATTTAATAGCCAGCAACTCCCGATTACCAACATCGTAGTTGGATTCAGCAGATGAGAATTTCCTGGACATAAAGGCACAAGGATGTAACTCAAGGGAATCTGGATCCTTCTGAGAAAGGATAGCCCCTACACCAACCTCCGAGGCATCTACCTCAACGATGAAAGGCAATTCTGGGTTGGGATGTCTAAGGACAGGGGCTGAGACAAAGGCTTGTTTCAAGGCCTGAAAAGATACTTTAGCTTCACATGACCAATTGGTAGGATCTGCTCCCTTCTTAGTGAGTGCCACAATGGGAGCAACTATGTCAGAGAAAGAGTGAATAAACCTTCTGTAGTAGTTCGCAAACCCTAAAAAGCGCTGAATTGCTTTTAAGTTGGTGGGTTGCGCCCAACTCAGGATGGCTTGGAGCTTCTTAGGTTCCATTCGGAATCCCCGAGGGGAAATAATGTACCCTAAAAAGGATACCTCCGTGACGTGAAATTCACACTTCTCCGGTTTGGCATACAAGTGATTTTCACGTAATTTCTTAAGTACCTGACGCACCTGGGTAACATGTTGTTCTATAGAGTCAGAATAAATCAAAATGTCGTCTAAATAGACCACAACGAATCTTCCCAGAAACTCACGGAGCACATCATTAATGAGATCCTGAAAGACTGCCGGAGCGTTAGATAGGCCGAAAGGCATGACCAGATACTCATAGTGACCTGATTGAGTACTGAATGCCGTTTTCCACTCATCCCCCGATCTGATTCTAATGAGATTATATGCTCCTCTCAGGTCAATCTTGGAAAAAATAACAGCCGAACGTAGCTGATCAAAGAGGACAGAGATCAGAGGCAGAGGGTAAGTATTCTTTACTGAGATTTTATTCAGGGCTCGAAAGTCAATGCAGGGTCTGAGGGAACCATCCTTCTTCTCTACGAAGAAAAAACCTGCACTTAAAGGGGATTTAGATGGCCTGATAAACCCTTTCTCAAGACTTTCTTTCACATACTCATTCATGGCCACAGTTTCAGGACCAGACAATGCATATAACCTTCCTTTAGGCAACGTGGCACCAGGAATTAACTCAATGGTACAATCATAAGGCCTATGGGGAGGCAAAATATCCGCATTGCCCTTGGAAAACACATCCAAAAAATCTTGGTACTCTCCAGGAATATGTGCGGACCTGGCAGCAGCTACTCGGATAGGAAGTGTAATACATTCTTTATCACAGATGGTACTCCATTGTAGAATCTCCCCAGACTGCCAATCTATGATGGGATTATGAAAGGCCAGCCAAGGGTGACCCAGAACCACAGGAACTGCTGGACAATGGGTAAGAAAAAACTCAATCTTTTCAGAATGTAGAGCTCCCACCGAGAGCAAAACAGGAGGTGTACATAGAGAAATAACCCCATTGGATAAGGGACTCCCATCTAAACCATGCATGGTGATACACCTACTTAAGGTTAACTGAGGAATACCTAAGGCCTTGGCCCATGTTAAGTCCATAAAGTTTCCTGCAGCTCCACTGTCCACAAAAGCAGAGACCGAGGAACAGAGGCTGTCATAAGAAACTTTAGCAGGAACCAATAGTGAATTATTTGAGGAGATGAGCTGTAGACCAAAGTGAACCCCCTCACTATTCACTTGGTCAGGAAGTTTCCCGACTTGTTTGGGCAACTACGGGCAAAATGTCCCTTACCTCCGCAGTACAAACACAGACCAGAATTTTGCCTCCTGGTTCTTTCTTCCGGAGACAATTTGGAGAGACCAATCTGCATAGGCTCCTCCATGTCTATCGGAACGGAAGAAACACAGGGAAAAGAAACTACAGATGCCCCTTTCTCAGTCCTCCGCTCTCTGAGCCGACGATCTATTTTAATAGAGAGCTCCATGAGTTTATCAAGGTTCTCAGGAGCGGGATACTGAAGGAGGCTGTCTTTTATAGATTCAGATAAGCCGAGGCGAAACTGACTGCGCAGGGCAGGATCATTCCAGCCACAGTCGTTCGACCAACGGCGAAACTCCGTACAATAATTCTCTGCAGGATTCCTACCCTGTCTTAGAGCACGCAACTGACTTTCTGCGGATGCCTCTCTATCAGGGTCGTCATACAATAGCCCTAAAGATTTCAAAAAAGCGTCTACAGACGATAAGGCCGGATCGTCTGTCTTTAAACCAAAAGCCCAGGTCTGAGGATCCCCCTGAAGCAGAGAAATTATAATTCCAACCCGCTGAGCCTCCGTACCTGAGGAAACTGGTCTTAAACGAAAATACAGTTTACAAGACTCTTTAAAATTAAAAAACTGTTTTCTATCCCCAGAAAAACGGTCAGGCAGATGCATTTTTGGTTCAGGGATGACCCTCGGGGAAGTCCGTAACAGATCTTCCTGTGAGCTCACCCGGAGGGACAGATCCTGAACCATCTGGGTAAGTTCCTGAATCTGACTAACCAAAAACTGGCCAGGATTTGGCCCAACACCGGTGGGATTCATGAGGCCGACAAAATTCTCCCTACTGGATAAGTGAAAAAATTAACTCCTGTTGAAATTTTTTCTTTTGTCTGGCCGGTGATAATGTTATGATTCCTGTACTCCAGACTGGAGAAGATCTTATGGCAGAGATCTGAGTACAGGAATGAAATACAGGTTGTGGGAGCTGGAGAGCCTAGTAACCCCTGGCGCCCTAACTCCGTTGTCTCGCCCGTGTTATCAGAAATCCCCTGCGAGACTATGGTTGCTTGAGCCCATGGCAGCCGCGTTCGAAGGGCGGATTATGTCTGCCCAACCCCGATGCCCCCGCAGGTCTTAATGGGAGACAAGGGGAAGTCCGAGACAGGGAGATAACAAGGGGCCCTCTGACTAAGCAACCAAGCCAGGGGTTACAAGCTAACTTAACTAAATCAAAAGGTATGTGCGGACTAGCCGCCAGGGAAAAGTACAACCAAGGATCCACGGATCCGACACTCCTATCCGGCACCGCTGGACACCAGAGTGGATCTTGTGGAAGCGGAATCCTCCGCAAAGCTCCAGAACTCAAAATAAACACAATAATAAATAGTAGCGGACAAGCCGCAACACACGGCTGCGCCGCGACTCACGAACACCACCAGATGTTAAAGGTGCTCGGTCAGACTCCAGGAACAGATGGTAACTTCCGAGTACTGGATCACTGAGAACAGGAACAAACGAACAGACCGGGACTGGGAACTCTCTCTGCAGCAGAATCAGGCAAACAGGAAGCTATCACCGGCGTCTGTGAGGAGTCCTGGGAGTGCTTTTAACAGAGAGTCTTCCAATCAGCTGTTTGGAGGCTGATTGGATTAAATGCCATGCAGCTGACAAGCTGCATGGCCAGGGAAACAGATGAGTGATAATTACAACATGCCGTGCAGCTGCATGCTACACAGCCAGGAAACCAGTGATGATATAAACTTAGACCCAGCAACGGGGAACACGATCCGACAGTGGCGTCCCCGTTGCTAGGCGCCGGCCGCACTGACGAGCGGACCCTCGGCGCCTAACACCGACCTCTCCGCTCTGCAAAAGAGCTGCGTCTCTCATCCACACGCATTATTTGGGCTATTGATCATTCGGTGGACCCAACTTAGGTTGACACTCATTAGGTCGACAACTGAAGGTCGATATTGCCATTAGGTCGACATGCATTAGGTCGACATGGGCATTAGGACGACATGTACTAGGTTGACAGGTCAAAAGGTCGACATGAGGTGTTTGATTGTTTTTGGTGTAGTTTTCTCCGTAAAGTGACCGGGAAACCAAATTAGTACACCGTGTCCCCTCGCATGGCTCGCTTTGCTCGCCATGCTTCGGGCAAGGTGCCTCGCTTCACTCGGCACAGATTACCGGTCCAATCGTAGTCCACATGGATCGTCAAGTATGAAAAAATCCAAAAATTTAAAAAATGTGAAAAATTCATGTTGACCTTTTGACTTGTTGACCTAGTACATGTCGACCTAATGGCCATGTCGACCTAATGCATGTCGACCTAATGGCATTGTCTACCTTCAGTGGTCGACCTAATGAGTGTCGACCTAAGTTGTGTCGACCTAACGACCGTTACCCATTATTTGCTCCCACTCAAAATTACAGGACTTTATCCTTGGAATGCCCCTCATGCACAATAAGTCTTATCTCTGGGGGAGAATGTACTAGGGTGTGAGAATCAAAGTGAGAGATTTTGGGAGAGCTATCCTATTTTTTTAAAGCAGGACTCATTTACATGGCAAAACAAGGTTGATTTTGCCATGTAAATGATTGCCACTTTAAATAGTGCCCATTGTTTGGGTTTTAGGTTTTTTTTTCTTTGTGGTTTGTTTTTGGATTGGTTTTGTCAAAACCAATCATGTGCATTTTGGTTTTGGTTCATATATATATATTTTATTAAATCATAAAAACAGCAAAAATTACAGAATTTGGGGGTGTTTGTGTTCCTACAGTATTATTAACTTCAATAACATTCATTTCCACTCATTACCAATCTATTTTGAACACCTCACAGCTCACAATATTGTTTTTATCCAGTTTAGGCCAAAAGGTTTCTCCGAGGTAGCTGGATGACTAAGCTGAGCGACAGAAGTGGGTGACACAAACACCTAGCATATCTAGGAGTGGCACTGTAGTAGCAGACAGGATGGCAGTTTTATAAACTATGCCCAAAAAATGCTCCAAAGAGTACATAACGTAAAGAAATTAGGTGCAAGATGGAATTGTCCTCCCACCCATCCTTATGTTGTATATATTAAACAAGACATGCACAGTTTAGCAAACTAATCATTTCAGCGACAGGGACCTTCACTTAAGGCTGAAATGATTGGTTTGTTTTGGCCCCCACAAAACAATTTTTTAGAAGGACTTCCTCCGTAAAGTAATTATTTTGAGGATGTTGATGATGAGGTGTTAATTACATTATAATATTATACAATAAAATTCATGTCTTCGCCGTAAATGATATAACATGGAGGAGGTGCCTAGATGGCTAACGTTCCTACCTCTACTAATTTTGGCCTCACAAATGGAGCAGATGCTTTCATAAATATTGTTAGGATTGGGGTTAAAATAATCCCACACCCAAGAGGTAGCTTTTTGGTCTTCTGCCCAGGCATCGCAATGGCTTTCTTTTTATCATGGTCAACATCTGTAGCCACCGGTGGCTGACTTACACAAACAACATCATCATCAACATTGTCACTTTCAGATGGTACACATATATCCCTCTCATCCTGTCCCACTTCCACCCACAAAACCTCAATTTGTATTATGTCATCCTCATCAGGTTCATCACCATCTTTACTTGTACTGCTCCCCACATGTGCAGATGTTTCAGAAATAGTGGAAGGAGGTGAAAGAGGCTTCTCTATGAGTACAGTGTGAGAAATGTCAGCTGACGTGGATACCTTTAAACTTTCCTCAAGAAAGTCTGATGGTCCGGATTCTGAATGCGCATTTTGTCTTACTGCCTCTGCAGCAAACTTTCCTTTAGATTTTTTAAAATTAAATTATTTTACATACCCTGGCTTATCCATCTCTGCCCTTGGGCAACTGCCTTAGCAGATGACGTTGATGGACTTGCATTGTCAATGTCATGACTAGTGGCAGCAGCTTCAGCACTAGTAGTAGCCTCCATTTCTATCAACACAAAGTGGGGTTGACCTTCACCGATAGCATCGCACAAATGAGTCAGAAATGTATATAATAATTAATAATTACACACTGTGGTTGACTTCACTGACAGCATTGCACAATACTTGTATCAGTAGGAAATAATATACTACGGTCTGACCGGTAGTGTCATAGTACTTATAAAAATTAAATAAAAATTGTATAGTACACTAGGTTACAGCACTAACAAAATAAATATATATATTTTTATATTATTTTAGGCTTTATGTTTTTAGCTTTTATTATTTTAATTTTATACTGGGGCAGAGCTCCTGGATGGATGGACAGAGCACCCCGTTTTCAGATACAGCAGACAGAGAGAGAGAGAGCACCTATTTTTTAGATATAGCAGACAGAGAGAGCACCCCTTTTTCAGATACAGCAGACAGAGAACACCCCTTTTTCAGATACAGCAGACAGAGAACACCCCTTTTTCAGATACAGCAGACAGAGAACACCCCTTTTTCAGATACAGCAGAGAGAGCACCCGTTTTCAGATACAGCAGAGAGAGCACCGCTTTTTCAGATAAAGCAGACAGAGAATACCCCTTTTTCAGATAGAGCAGAGAGAGCACCCCCTTTTCAGATACAGCAGACAGAGAGAGCACTCCTTTTTCAAATACAGCAGAAAGAGAGAGCACCCCTTTTTCAGATACAGCAGACTGAGAGAGAGCACCCCTTTTTCAGATACAGCTGACAGAGAGAGCACCCATATTTCAGATACAGCACAGAGGGCACCCCTACCCGCTGCACACCACACCACGCCACCCAGTACTGAGACAGACACGTCCATCCAGTACACTTTCCAATGCCAGAGTGAAGATGGCACCGATTACAATCCAAAACCTGCGAGAATCCGACAGTGGGTTAAGATGACGTTTTACCTCGTTGGCGTAGTCAAGGCAGGCGGGAAAACCCAAGCCGGGCTCGGATCCCGGCTTGGATCGCAAAGTTCAGGGGGATTCGGTTCCAAGAGAACTAAACCCGCTCATCTCTAGTTAAAACTGTGTGGATCACAGGGCTTATTATTAATGCAAGCGGACAAAGCACACTTTACAGTGCAAGCAATCGATTTTATACAGTATATATATATATATATTTAAGGACCCTGTCCTTAAAGAAATCCTGCCTCCTCGCCCCGAGATCGTCTTCAGGAAATAAAAAAATCTTAAAGATGTATTAGCCCCAAGTATGCTACGCAAGGACTCTGAAGAGTAATTACGAATGCCAAAATGCACTGGATCCTTCAAGTGTGGCCGATGTAACATCTGTAGGTACCTACACCCAGTGAGGAAAACATTCATGGACACATAGAGAAAAAGGAAGTATACAAAATCAAAGACTTCATAAACTGTAATACCCAATCGGTGATCTATTATTGGAATGTGAGTGCGGAAAACAATATGTGGGAAAAACAAAGAGACCACTTAAAATAAGGATCCAAGAACACGTCCGCAATATAAAGAACAAAATGGAGAACCATGCAGTATCCGAACATTTCAACACAGCACACAACTCCAACCCAGAAGCATTGACTTTTAAAGCAATTGAACTTGTGAAGCTGGGAGCGAGTGGTGGTGACCTGGCTAATAAACTTTCATGCAGAGAAATGTATTGGATATTCCAACTGCAGACACTCCACCCGAAGGGATTTAATGATTATTATGAAATTGCCGTTCCTGTGAAATCGTTCTTGCCATCATGATCTTACGGTTGGATCCCAACCCACTCTTTTCTCTCCCCCCACCCCTTGCCATCACTTTCCCCCCTCCCCACCCTACCCTCCCACCCCACCCCTCCTCACTCCACCTACACTCCCTGCTGATATCACCATCCCCCTCCCACCTTCCCTTTAGGCCAGTCACTATATGCATCTAGTCATATTATGAGTAGTATTGACACATGTATGGTAAGTAATTATTACAGTCAAACCACACTGGAAATGCCCAATCTCGCCCGATCTTGGAAGCAAAGCAGTGTTGGGCCTGATCAGTACCAGACTAGGGAGACCACCTGGGAAGATCAGGTACTGTAACTTAACTATTATAAAAAGCCTATATGAGCATGTCACTATTACCACCTTGACGAAAAAAGCCTACATGAACATGTCACTATTACTACTTTTACACTAATTCCAATATCTCAATCTGCACCTTATGAATATTATTAATCTTGTTAAATATGATAATTGCACGAAGCACCTTATATTTATTGTTACTCATATATTTTTACATATTTTTACATATATTTATTAATTTAATCTGCACCTTATAAATATCCCTTATTTATACTACTAATTGGTTATTAATGTACTAATTACATATAGCAACTTGTAATTTATTTACTCATATGTTTATATGCTGGCTTTATCACCTCAATAGTAATAATGAATACCGTTTTTAGTATACATTAGGGATGTGCACCGGAAATTTTTCGGGTTTTGTGTTTTGGTTTTGGGTTCGGTTCCGTGGCCGTGTTTTGGGTTCGAACGCGTTTTGGCAAAACCTCACCGAATTTTTTTTGTCTGATTCGGGTGTGTTTTGGATTCGGGTGTTTTTTTCAAAAGACCCTAAAAAACAGCTTAAATCATAGAATTTGGGGGTAATTTTGATCCCAAAGTATTATTAACCTCAATAACCATAATTTCCACTCATTTTCAGTCTATTCTGAACACTTCACACCTCACAATATTATTTTTAGTCCAAAAATTTGCACCGAGGTCGCTGGATGACTAAGCTCAGCGACCCAAGTGGCCGACACAAACACCTGGCCCATCTAGGAGTGGCACTGCAGTGTCAGGCCGGATGGCCCTTCCAAAAAATACTCCCCAAACAGCACATGACGCAAAGAAGAAAAAAAAGAGGCGCAATGAGGTAGCTGTGTGACTAAGATAAGTGACCCTAGTGGCCGACACAAACACCTGGCCCATCTAGGAGTGGCACTGCAGTGTCACGCAGGATGGCCCTTCCAAAAAATACTCCCCAAACAGCACATGACGCAAAGAAGAAAAAAAAGAGGCGCAATGAGGTAGCTGTGTGACTAAGATAAGCGACCCTAGTGGCCGACACAAACACCTGGCCCATCTAGGAGTGGCACTGCAGTGTCACGCAGGATGGCCCTTCCAAAAAACACTCCCCAAACAGCACATGACGCAAAGAAAAATGAAAGAAAAAAGAGGTGCAAGATGGAATTGTCCTTGGGCCCTCCCACCCACCCTTATGTTGTATAAACAGGACATGCACACTTTAACCAACCCATCATTTCAGTGACAGGGTCTGCCACACGACTGTGACTGAAATGACGGGTTGGTTTGGACCCCCACCAAAAAAGAAGCAATTAATCTCTCCTTGCACAAACTGGCTCTACAGAGGCAAGATGTCCACCTCATCATCATCCTCCGATTCATCACCGTGTACATCCCCCTCCTCACAGATTATCAATTCGTCCCCATTGGAATCCACCATCACAGCTCCCTGTGTACTTTGTGGAGGCAATTGCTGCTGGTGAATGTCTCCATGGAGGAATTGATTATAATTCATTTTAATGAACATCATCTTCTCCACATTTTCTGGAAGTAACCTCGTACGCCGATTGCTGACAAGGTGAGCGGCGGCACTAAACACTCTTTCGGAGTACACACTTGTGGGAGGGCAACTTAGGTAGAATAAAGCCAGTTTGTGCAAGGGCCTCCAAATTGCCTCTTTTTCCTGCCAGTATACGTACGGACTGTCTGACGTGCCTACTTGGATGCGGTCACTCATATAATCCTCCACCATTCTTTCAATGGTGAGAGAATCATATGCAGTGACAGTAGACGACATGTCCGTAATCGTTGGCAGGTCCTTCAGTCCGGACCAGATGTCAGCATCAGCAGTCGCTCCAGACTGCCCTGCATCACCGCCAGCGGGTGGGCTCGGAATTCTGAGCCTTTTCCTCGCACCCCCAGTTGCGGGAGAATGTGAAGGAGGAGATGTTGACAGGTCGCGTTCCGCTTGACTTGACAATTTTCTCACCAGCAGTTCTTTGAACCCCTGCAGACTTGTGTCTGCCGGAAAGAGAGATACAACGTAGGTTTTAAATCTAGGATCGAGAACGGTGGACAAAATGTAGTGCTCTGATTTCAACAGATTGACCACCCGTGAATCCTTGTTAAGCGAATTAAGGGCTCCATCCACAAGTCCCACATGCCTAGCGGAATCGCTCAGTGTTAGCTCCTCCTTCAATGTCTCCAGCTTCTTCTGCAAAAGCCTGATGAGGGGAATGACCTGACTCAGGCTGGCAGTGTCTGAACTGACTTCACGTGTGGCAAGTTCAAAAGGTTGCAGAACCTTGCACAACGTTGAAATCATTCTCCACTGCGCTTGAGACAGGTGCATTCCACCTCCTATATCGTGGTCAGTTGTATAGGCTTGAATGGCCTTTTGCTGCTCCTCCAAACTCTGAAGCATATAGAGGGTTGAATTCCACCTCGTTACCACTTCTTGCTTCAGATGATGGCAGGCAGGCGTTTTTGGTGTTGCTCCAGTCTTCTGTACGTGGTGCCTGTACGCCGAAAGTGTCCCGCAATTCTTCTGGCCACCGACAGCATCTCTTGCACGCCCCTCTCGTTTTTTAAATAATTCTGCACCACCAAATTCAAGGTATGTGCAAAACATGGGACGTGCTGGAATTTGCCCAGATTTAATGCACACACAATATTGCTGGCGTTGTCCGATGCCACAAATCCACAGGAGAGTCCAATTGGGGTAAGCCATTCTGCGATGATCTTCCTCAGTTGCCGTAAGAGGTTTTCAGCTGTGTGCGTATTCTGGAAAGCGGTGATACAAAGCGTAGCCTGCCTAGGAAAGAGTTGGCGTTTGCGAGATCCTGCTACTGGTGCCGCCGCTGCTATTCTTGCGGCGGGAGTCAATACATCTACCCAGTGGGCTGTCACAGTCATATAGTCCTGAGTCTGCCCTGCTCCACTTGTCCACATGTCCGTGGTTAAGTGGACATTGGGTACAACTGCATTTTTTAGGACACTGGTGAGTCTTTTTCTGAGGTCTGTGTACATTTTCGGTATCGCCTGCCTAGAGAAATGGAACCTAGATGGTATTTGGTACCGGGGACACAGTACCTCAAACAAGTCTATAGTTGGCTCTGCAGTAATGATGGATACCGGAACCACGTTTCTCACCGCCCAGGATGCCAAGGCCTCAGTTATCCGCTTTGCAGCAGGATGACTGCTGTGATATTTCATCTTCCTCGCAAAGGACTGTTGGACAGTCAATTGCTTGGTGGAAGTAGTAAAAGTGGTCTTACGACTTCCCCTCTGGGATGACCATCGACTCCCAGCAGCAACAACAGCAGCGCCAGCAGCAGTAGGCGTTACACTCAAGGATGCATCGGAGGAATCCCAGGCAGGAGAGGACTCGTCAGAATTGCCAGTGACATGGCCTGCAGGACTATTGGCATTCCTGGGGAAGGAGGAAATTGACACTGAGGGAGTTGGTGGGGTGGTTTGCGTGAGCTTGGTTACAAGAGGAAGGGATTTACTGGTCAGTGGACTGCTTCCGCTGTCGCCCAAAGTTTTTGAACTTGTCACTGACTTATGATGAATGCGCTGCAAGTGACGTATAAGGGAGGATGTTCCGAGGTGGTTAACGTCCTTACCCCTACTTATTACAGCTTGACAAAGGCAACACACGGCTTGACACCTGTTGTCCGCATTTCTGTTGAAATACTTCCACACCGAAGAGCTGATTTTTTTGGTATTTTCACCAGGCATGTCAATGGCCATATTCCTCCCACGGACAACAGGTGTCTCCCCGGGTGCCTGACTTAAACAAACCACCTCACCATCAGAATCCTCCTTGTCAATTTCCTCCCCAGCGCCAGCAACACCCATATCCTCCTCATCCTGGTGTACTTCAACACTGACATCTTCAATCTATCAGGAACTGGACTGCGGGTACTCCTTCCAGCACTTGCAGGGGGCGTGCAAATGGTGGAAGGCGCATGCTCTTCACGTCAAGTGTTGGGAAGGTCAGGCATCGCAACCGACACAATTGGACTCTCCTTGTGGATTTGTGATTTCGAAGAACGCACAGTTCTTTGCTGTGCTTTTGCCAGCTTGAGTCTTTTCATTTTTCTAGCGAGAGGCTGAGTGCTTCCATCCTCATGTGAAGCTGAACCACTAGCCATGAACATAGGCCAGGGCCTCAGCCGTTCCTTGCCACTCCGTGTGGTAAATGGCATATTGGCAAGTTTACGCTTCTCCTCCGACGATTTTATTTTAGATTTTTGAGTCCTTTTTTTACTGATATTTTGTGTTTTGGATTTTACATGCTCTGTACTATGACATTGGGCATCGGCCTTGGCAGACGACGTTGATGGAATTTCATCGTCTCGGCCATGACTAGTGGCAGCAGCTTCAGCACGAGGTGGAAGTGGATCTTGATCTTTCCCTATTTTTGGAACCTCAACATTGTTGTTCTCCATATTTTAATAGGCACAACTAAAAGGCACCTCAGGTAAACAATGGAGATGGATGGATACTAGTATACTTATGGATGACGAGTGACTGACGACACAGAGGTAGCTACAGCCGTGGACTACCGTACTGCATCTGGTAGTATAGAGATGATAATGATATAAAAAATATATATATATCACTACTGCAGGTATATATAATATAATGACGGACCTGCTTGACAGTGTCAGCAGACTCCTAAACTACTAGTATGGAGAAGATAGAAAAAAAAACCCACCACAGGTAGGTATACAATTATGGACGAGCACTGACGACACAGAGGTAGCCACAGCCGTGGACTACCGTACTGCGTCTGCTAGTATAGAGATGATAATGATATAAAAAATATATATATATCACTACTGCAGGTATATATAATATAATGACGGACCTGCTGGACACTGTCAGCAGACTCCTAAACTACTAGTATGAAGAAGATAGAAAAAAAACCCCCACCACAGGTAGGTATACAATTATGGACGAGCACTGACGACACAGAGGTAGCTACAGCTGTGGACTACCGTACTGCATCTGCTAGTATAGAGATGATAATGATATAAAAAATATATATATATCACTACTGCAGGTATATATAATATAATGACGGACCTGCTGGACACTGTCAGCAGACTCCTAAACTACTAGTATGAAGAAGATAGAAAAAAAAAACCCACCACAGGTAGGTATACAATTATGGACGAGCACTGACGACACAGAGGTAGCTACAGCCGTGGACTACCGTACTGCGTCTGCTAGTATAGAGATGATAATGATATAAAAATATATATATATATCACTACTGCAGGTATATATAATATAATGACGGACCTGCTGGACACTGTCAGCAGACTCCTAAACTACTAGTATGAAGAAGATAGAAAAAAAAACCCCACCACAGGTAGGTATACAATTATGGACGAGCACTGACGACACAGAGGTAGCTACAGCTGTGGACTACCGTACTGCGTCTGCTAGTATAGAGATGATAATGATATAAAAAATATATATATATCACTACTGCAGGTATATATAATATAATGACGGACCTGCTGGACACTGTCAGCAGACTCCTAAACTACTAGTATGAAGAAGATAGAAAAAAAAACCCCACCACAGGTAGGTATACAATTATGGACGAGCACTGACGACACAGAGGTAGCCACAGCCGTGGACTACCGTACTGCGTCTGCTAATATAGAGATGATAAAGATGAACAAAAAAAATATAACACTACTGCAGGTAAATATTTATATAATATAATGAATGACGGACCTGCTGGACACTGTCAGCAGAATGCGTTTATAGAATAAAAAAAAAAAACACCACAGGAGTGTTTAACTTTTTCAGGCAGACAATATACTGGTGGTCAATGGTCAGTCACACTGGCAGCAAAAGTGTGCACTGTACTCCTGCTATAACTGCACCCCAGTCTCCCCCACAATTCAGCTGTGTGAGCAGTGAGCACTCAGCACAGTCAGATATACATAGATGATATTATCATGCAGCACACTGAGGCTGAGCACAGATATGGTATGTGACTGTGTATCGTTTTTTTTTCAGGCAGAGAACGGATTATATTAAATAATAAATAAAACTGGTGGTGGTCACTAGTAACTATCAGCAAAACTCTGCACTCTGAGTACTCCTAATGCTCCCCAAAATTACTAAGTTAGTAGTAAATCAACTCAAGTGTCTCTATCTATTCTAACGGAGAGGACGCCAGCCACGTCCTCTCCCTATCAATCTGAATGCACGTATGAAAATGGCGGCGACGCGCGGCTCCTTATATAGAATCCGAGTCTCGCAATAGAATACGAGCCTCGCGAGAATCCGACAGCGGGATGATGACGTTCGGGCGCGCTCGGGTTAACCGAGCAAGGCGGGAAGATCCGAGTCTGCCTCGGACCCGTGTAAAAAGGCTGAAGTTCGGGGGGGTTCGGATTCCGAGGAACCGAACCCTCTCATCTCTAGTATACATAAGAACTGTCATTATGGTAAATAGATCGTTTTTTCATCCATTAATTAAACTTCTTTATTTATTCTTATGCTGAGTACCACGGAGGATTGATACAAACATTCCTGATCCTGATCCCCACATACATGGCCGCCGCATAGAGATGATAATGAAAAACCAACACAAAGATGGCCACCGCTGGAGTAACCTGATCGAGCACTCCTGGCCTCTAGGAATAGCAGAACTAGTGGAAATCGCGGGCGCATGCGCGGTCCCATGTCCGGAAGTGGGGCGGAAGTGACGCGACGTCAGGATACCGGAAGTGTGGCGGAAGACCCACCGGCGCACCTATATGAGATTGTTTATCCATTTTTCATGCTCCAAACCTGCCTCTAAAGCATCTACAGAACATTATATTTACATACACGATCTAATCAGGATATATATATTAACTGTAACTAGTAGGTTTTAGTCTGTTATGCAATACCATGTGCAAACAACAGGAAGTGATGTCACAATTGCTATTAGATCAGTACTGGTATAAATAGAAGCCTGGTCCCACTCTGCCAATACCCCTTGATGAAGTCTGAATGACGAAACGCGTCGGGGAACCTGGCAGTGACCACATACCAAGTTAAGCAAAAATCTTCTTATCTATATATTTTAACTGGTATTATATTCTATGTGTATATTGCTTTTATCCCATTTTTGAAAGAGATTTGTAGTAAAAAATTATTTATGTGAATAAATTGTATTTTATATTTATATTCATCCACCTATGGTGTGAGCTTTCATCCTTTTAGACACCATTGGTCGCTATAACCCCCCCCCCCTTGTGTATCTATATATATATATATATATATATCATGATCCACAGTCAGGCACTCCCATGTAAGCACAAAGTTACCTGCCATGGTGCCCTCTGCAGGGCCAGCAAACCCCATACAGCATACAAACAACAGCTGCTGCACTCTTTTGTTGTAAGTGTCTCGAAACGTTGAAGTAAAGCACTTTGTTCTTCACTAAGTATTAAGTCCGGGAGTGCTGCCTCAGTTGTTTGTATACTATATATATATATATATATATATATATATATATATATTTATTTATTTATTTATATCTATTAAAGTTTAATGGATCAAACGGCTTATTATTAATCCACGTGCACAAAGCACACCAAACAGTACAACTACAAACAATATATATACTTTTTTCTTGTTTAAGTTGTAGCTCTTTTAAAACTGTGTGTAGCACAAGGCTAATTATTAATATACGTGAACAAAGTGCACAAAACAGTACAAGTACAAGCAATAGATATATTCTTTTGTTTGTATTTTTTAACTTGCAGCTCCACTAAAACTGTATGGATCACAGTGCTTATTATTAATCCACGTGAATATACAGCAGTGTGCCCCTATACACATTCACTATACAGAGCATAGCCACTTGTGAGTATGGACACAGCCCAATACAGCAGATTATAGAACAACACACAGCAGCGTGCAGCATGCCCCCCTATATACACAGTCACCAATCTGCACAACCACTAATGAGTCTGGACACAGCACAATTCAGCTGTGTTTAGTGCTGCATACAGCTGTGTGCCCCTATAGCAAAGCCACTTGTGAGTCTGTACACAGCACACAGCAAATAGAGTAGAGTCAGCACTGCATACAGTAGCATGTGTTTCTGTGAAATGACGCCAAGCCCCGGCACCTTATATAGAATCTAACTCCCAAGAGAAACCAACACTGTAAGGATGACGTTTGGCCTCGATGTGGGATCCGAGTCTGACAGGAACAACTGAACAACTGTTCCAGTGGACTCGGATCCATTGTGTTTGGAGCAGCTCGGTTTCCACAGAATCCGAACCACTCATGTCTATTTGTGACTGTATCTTCAATATTAAATTCAAATTGAACTGATATATTCCATTGCACGCATAGAGAAAAATGCCATTAGTTGATTTCATTTTTAGTACTGCATGTCTAGGTGACTTTAGGGTACCTTTAAATTTTCTTGCACTTGCTTCAATCCTATACCAGATACAAGAGGTTAATATGAAAACATGCATATGTTTGCATTTGTACAGCTCTGCATAGACCACAATTTATTCAACATACCGTCTATATAACCTTACTAAACTCTCCCTACATGTAAATGCCCCATTTCCAGGTACTAACAAAATGGAGGATCCAGTCACAAAATAGGCTTGCATTTAACACATTATTTTAGAAAGAAAATAAAAAAGAAACAATACATTGAGTACAAATTAATTAACCGCTTAACAGTTTTCAAGGTATAAGTAAATTGAATATAAAAGAAATATACAAAACTGGGAAAGGAGAGAAGGGAGAAAAAAAACCATGGGTTTAAGCATTGCTTATAACAGTAACATACACACACTGACCAGGGTTATACACAGGGTTGGACTGGCACACAGGGGTACAGGGGAAACCCCTGGTGGGCCCCACTGTCTTGGGGCCCCACCTCCTTCTTTAGGGACCAGGTTACAGACTGTGCATTTGAATTATACATTATACATATGTTACCTTATACTGCACAGGACTATGGTGTATTCTCTACAGTGCATTTCTGTTATTAATCTGGTACTTTATCATGCATGTACTACAAGTGTTTACTGTATATATTTATCAAGGGGCCCAAACCATGCACTCTTTAATAGATAGCCAGGCCTCTGTGTCAGCTGTTCACACCCCTAAACATGGGCCCCTACCTCTACATTCCCCAGGTGGGCCCTTCATGCCCCAGTTCGACACTGGTTACACAGGTAGGAATAACAAAATATTATGGCAATTTAGCTAATCACACTTTAGGTAGAGGAAATGCCTACAGAAACAATGAAAGTGGTGTAGAAATAATGCTTAGCCTCCATTTAATTATCAGAGAGGAGGTTAAAGTTGAATATGTAGAACCCAGGGCCTCCATCTCAAAGCTACGATGGATACTAGAAATAACCTTAGCCCTTAGAGGAAATATGGAGGATCCATTTACAAAATGGACTTGTATTGAACCCATTATCTTTATCTATTATATTTTTTTGTCTTTAAGGGTGGTGGAAAAGAAAGTTATATATTATCATTGCAACAGGAAGGAGAGGCTGTTAAGCAAGTTTCATCTCTATGCATGTGAGTTCAATCAAGTATATCTTATACTCATTGGTATGTACTGTATATGATCTATTTTTTCATATCTTTGTCTAGCTAGGTGCACAGAGATACAGTATGTGCATATACAGAACTGGAAAAAATGACAAATCAGTAACAATAACTTCAAGTTGTTTCTTCAAACTGGTTCAAAAGAAATTATTGGGCCATTTGTAATATTATAGATCTGAATTATTTTTCCTGCAATTAAGCAATAGTATTTAGAGAAATGATCAAAAAACTTCCACCACAAAAAAGACTGACAACTTCAACAGTATCCAGCACCTGATTAGTAATGGTTTTAATGTACTCTGTCGCAATCACTTTACTGTGCATATGTGCTGTAGGTTTATTTATTAAATAGCAATTTCATGCTTACTATGCATAGATTATTTTTTTTATTATATAATGATGGTTTTTACAGCTATAAACTAATGTTAAAAGAATGGATAATATTGTATTTGAATTTTCCCCCCTGATTTTACAGTTTTATACTTTTGATAATCAATGAAAACCACTTCTGAACTAGGCACAGAGCACAGGACACTGTTGCTGCCATATTGCACCATAGGGCTTGGGGCACCCTTGCCACCACACACCCTTGCATTTGGCTAGCAGGGGTTCTTTGGATGTTGTGGGCAGGCACCCTGTCATGGGAACAGCTGCTTGGAGCGTCTTCAAGATACTCCGGGCACTGCTGCACATCCACTGCTGCATCTTAAAGCCCTATTATGGCACTGATTCTAATATTAATTCTGTGTGATGGCATAACAATGGGCTCATGACTACCCAAGATATGAATTAATGACTTTATTTTCAATGCACCATGATGGATCAAAATAGGAACTATTTTGGTATTTAATCTACTTACATAGATGTTTGATAATAATAATAATAATAATAATAATAATAATAATACATTATTATTATTTCAATTTATGTAATGAATTAAAAAATGACATTTATTTGATGGACATCCCAAATACATTCTGTAATTATATGTAGAATGAAAATATTTTCAATTATTTAAAATAATACCATTTGGTTTTTGTACATGGAAATTAACTCAGTCTTTCGTGTAAGGTTTTGGTACATAATTTCATATATTATTTTGTAGGTTAGTTAGATCTGGAAGCAAAGTCTCAATAAATTATATACTAAATATAATAAGATCAGGCGCTCTGAATTATAATTAATAGATATATAATTAGTTAATTACTTCTTGGAAATGAACATGTGCTGCTCCCATAAGAAGACCATAGAAAGCTGCAACAAAGTAATCACTCAATGAGAGATAAGGGAGTGCTGTAGCAATATAGAAACTAAAAAAAAAATAATTAATTTTTAATAGCATAGATTAAATGTCTAAAATACAGAGATTTTGCAATAAAACATAATGTCTCCAGACCGCAATCAGATGAAAAATTTGTAAAATAACTCAATAGTAATTGTATAAATAATATCATCAACACAGTTCCTTAATGGCTTAGAATGATAAAATGAGAGCTCACATACATTGGGCTGTCCAAACCGATGTATGAAATGGGTGCAGCTGCTGCTTGCATGCAGAAAGCTGTGAGATCACCTGAAATGTCCCAGAAGGATCCTGGTGGGAGACCGCGCCGTGCTGGAGCTCACCGACTGATATGAAATCTTCCATCTCCAGGCAAGGGCACGGGTATGCTGTCAGGTGGCGGCGATGAAAGCAATGGTCCGGGGAGGGAGAGCGCGGCTCCTAGCCTGAGATAGGTAAGGTGGGTTCCAACACAAATGCACCGATGCAGATGGGCAGGTGCCAGCAGTGAAAGTCGCCAATAGTGCAGGAACTGTGTGCGGTAAGGGAGAAACCTTGATGCGTTTCTCCGTAGCAACGGTTACCTTCTGAGGAAGTACATTAAAGGAGTAGAAATTTTACTTCATTCCTTTCAACAGTGCATAGAGAAAGCCACAGTTACAGTATGCCACTCAATAGATGTTTCTGTTTTTGTTTGCTCCTGGAGCAAAGATCCATGTGAATGATTATTTCAGTGGTAAAACAAAGCTTTTAAATAAATAATTATGAACACAGTGGACAAATTATTACCATTTTACTGAGTGGTCCTCAGAATTCTGGATTAGAGAATAAAAAGGACTACCATCAGTCGCTATATTGGATTAATGTCAGATACTGTGATTGACAAAATTTGCTGACTATTTCATAATAAGGTTTCTGATGTCCACATTTGTTTCCTGTCAATTGACAAGTTGTACAGTACATACTAACTAGAAGTTAGTTACACAAGTATAGAGACTTTGCAGTGGAGGAATCTACCAGTTTGTATACCAAACCAAACTGTAGTACTGAATATATTACCATCAATGCTGACACTGGGAATCTACTGTATAACTATCATTTAGAATTGTATTTGATGTATTTTGTATGTATGTATGTTTCTTTCTCCTCAGTAAATTAATTTGTGTTAACATTTTGGGTTGGTATCAATATACCGGTGCCTGTTATCCCGGAGGTCAGAATCCCAACCGCGGGATGCCTGGTGCTGGGATGCCGGCAGCAGGGTGAGCGCAAAAGACCCCCTTGTGGGCTCGCTGCACTGAGAGGACACCCCAAGTGGATAAATAGGTGTCGGTATAAAGTTAGGCTGTGGGGGAGGTAGGGTTAGGTTTAGGCATTAGGAACAGATTAAAGGATTAAGCACCCTTCGAGGGGGTGTTAGTGTTAGGCACTAAGGGTAAGGTTAGGTTTAGGCTACGGGTAGGGTGGGTTAGGGTTAGGGGCATGGAGAGAGGAGAGAACACCCCATACTCACCCCTGTCGGTATTATGCGCTGGTATATCATACTGATTCCGTAATTAGAGATGAATGCTCCTGAAGGTTATGTGGGCAGTTCAGGAATTTGATAGGCTTACCTGAAGAGGTGAGTTTTTAGGGAACGCTTGAAAGTTTGGAGGCAAGAGGAGAGCCTTATCATACATGGGAGGTCATTCAATAATGTGTGTGCCCGAATAAAGTCCTGCAGTTGTGAATGGGAGCAAGTAATCCGTACAGATGAGAGACGTAGATCTTGTGCAGAGCGAAGAGGTCAAGTTGGGAGATATTTTGAGATATATGTTAGTGTAGTTTGGTTAAAAGCTTTTTACTGTATGTGAGTAGAAGTATTTTATATTGAACATGGTAGAATATGGGCAACCAATGGAGGGACTAACAGAGAGTATCAGAAGACGATGAACGTCTTGCTAGAAAGATTAGCTTTGAGCTGCATTCAGAATGGATTGTAGTGGTGAGAGTCTTTTCTTGGGAAGACCAGTAAGGAGACTATTGCAGTAATCAATGTGGGAGATAATGAGTGCATGGATTAGAGTTTTTACAGTGTCTTGTGTAAGATACTGTAGGGTCATATTTTGGATACGTTTTTTAATGCATGTAACATTGGGATCAGTACTAAATGCCAAACATTATTTAGAGACAGATTGAATGTGTAGAGCAAAGGCCAGTTCAGACAGAGTCAAGTTAAGCTTTTTAGCTCTCAATATGCACTGGTCCTTCTCCTTCATACCTCACCCACAGCTCTTGTTCCACAGTTTTCTTTTAGTGCCAGCAGGAGCTGGGTAACCCTTATAACAGTGTGGCTGCTTTTAACTTTAATAGGACAGAGAACCAGTTGGCTTATGTCAGCAAGTGGAGGTCAGCACTTCTGCAGCAGCCTCTCCCAGCCCAGGGTGTAATTCCACAGTGGTCTTCCCGCCTCTGATACACATGGCAGCCATTTTCACAGCTCTGCAGGTCTCTGGGAACTCTTGGTCCAGTCTTACTGTATACCTCTCCCAGGAGTAAGGTTATACAGCACTATTTCCTACCAGTCACTGCAGCTGAGTAGTTGAATTTAATGCCCATTGCAGTTTTATTACATATTCTGCATTGTATGTGACTTATGCTAACTCTGCTGTCTGCTTTTTCCTTTCTGTCAAACTATAACTTTCCCACTTTCTCACTGTAACCCTACGATACCTGGTGTGTAAAGGGTTTACTGTACTCCACATTTCACTGCATTTGTGGAGAAAAATTGTCACATAGTGTTTTGTGTTACATACTGCTCATTGCAGCAAGGGAAATAAACAGGCTCTGGGTCATACACTTGTGTCCTGCAGATACTGTTCAACAGGTTTAACTCCACAGGATGTGGTGAAAGATAATATGTGTGCCGCTTGTTATTCCCCACCTGGCCAGTCAGCCCCTCCAATTCCAGCACAAGAACCCCCTTGGGCTTTTTTTCTCTCAAATGCTGGCAAAGATAGTGGACTGCATTACAGCCCTGGCATAGCTCCCCCTGTGGGATTGCTGCACCAGTTTCAAAAGGTACACCAGGTTATACCAGTCACGCCTGTCTCTCCCACATGGATGGACATGTTTTCTGCCTCTGTGCAGAATCTGGCTGCCTCTTCTGCTGCTTTTCATCATATGTTGCTGGGTCAGGGACCCTTGCCTAGTAACACTGCTAAGCGTACTGTGCCATCCTCACATTGTACGCTGCTTTCGGATTCTGATGATGCAGAAAATGCAGGTCTCTCTGATGCTGTTTCCCTCTCAGAAGAGCCTTCAGTCTAAATTCAACATGGCTGCTTTAGTGATGGCTGTTAAATTTCCTCTTCAATTGGAAAATGAGGAACTAAAGCAAAGGATCCTCTTTGCAAATGCCAGAGATAGTGGTGGTGGAATTTTCCCACTCAGATCACTTTACTGAGCTAATTTGTGATGCATGGAAGGCTCCTAGCGAAAAGTTCCATGTGCCTAAGAATCTGAATTCATTTTACCCTCTTCCAGCAGTGGATTCTACTAAGTGGTAAAATCCATCGGCAGTGGAATGTCACGTGATATGCTTAGTAAAAAACTTAATGTTACCTATCCCTATAGCATCTTTCCTGAAGGAGATGACAGATAGACAGTTAGATGCATGTCTTAAATCTATATATTCTCTTACAGGAACTATTTCTCACCCTGCCATGCTACTGCCTGGTTGGCTAAGGCTACAGAGAGCTATGCAGATGCCCTAGAGACCAGCTTTCCATCAGGCGCTACATGGGAGCAACTGTCAATCATTGCAAATATCAGAGATGCAGCCTTTTATATTGGTGAAGCAGCTCTGGATACTGCCCTACTAACCTCCAAAGCTTCGACTACGTCAGTGGTGGTCCACTCATTGAAAGCTGACGTAGATTCTAAGAATGCCCTTGAAGCACTCCCTTATGCAAGGGAGATTCTTTTTGGACCTGAGCTGGACAAAATTGTCCCTACTCTTGCAGCCTCTAAAACAGCTTTCCTGCCAACAGCCTCCTCTTCCTGGCCTCGGTCTTTCTCCTTTCGGACTTTTCTCCCCCAGGGCAAAAATTGGAAAAAAAAGTGAGGGGAGTGTATTAGGGATTGGCAATTCCCTCTAACCTGAAGGTGAGCTGTAATAAGGTTTCTCTGGTACCTTAGGTTATATGGGCACCTTTCTCTCTGTTGTTGTTCCCCCAGGCAAGGCCAGAGGTCAGGCCTTTCCTCGACTGTAACACTCCACAAGGCCTCTAAGCCCAAAACCAAGCAGGCCTGGGTTCCAGATGCCTGGCTACCAAGCCCAAAGAAAAACCCTCAGCCTGACAGGATGGTCCTCCTCCTGGGAGATCCAGGGTGGGAGGCCGACTTCTTTAGTTTGCACACTATTTGCATCAGGTCACAACAGACACCTGGTGCAGGAAATGGTCTCTCACTTGTACGCCCTCTCTTTCCTGAGATTACCTCCCCGACAGTACTTTCAGTACAAGCCCTCCCACAGACCTCAGCAAACCCCAGGCTCTCCAGACAGCTATTCACTCCTTACCTAGACTCAGGCGTGATAATTCCTTTCTCATCATCACAATGAAGCAAGAGCTTTTACTTAACAATCTCAAGATGCTGAACAAATATCTCTGTGTGCCCTCCATTCTATTGTCCTAGCTAATATACAAGGATATGTTCAAAGGAGAGAAAAAAGACTTGGTCTTATAGTGGCACACTGATACAAATTAGTACACATATAAAATATAACTTTTATTAATTCTTCATAAAACGCCTATAACTGAAATATTAAAAAACTAAGTACAAGTGACAAGACAAAGTGTAACATATAGTGTTTTAAAACCACACACTGTACTCTCATGTGTTAGCAATGTATATGAAAATGATATTGTATTTCCTATGACCTTTATAAATCTATTGTATATGCTTCCAGGCTGTGTTTTTGTTACAATAAAGGACTCTTGTATCTATATCCCTGTGTATTCCCTTCTTATGGTATTTCTGCTCTCAATAAGTTTTTATCGTTCTCTATATTAGTTCCAAACCTGTGGTATAGAAATTAGATTACTGCTCTCATCTTGTATTTTATCAATTTAATTATGCTGCTGGTTAGTGTACCCAAAAATTCTCTACTCTAGATATCATATCCTGGTTTGATGCAAAAAATGCTGCTGGCAGTTATTCACTGCTCAAATGTTTATACAGCAATATAATGTTATCCTCAAATTTCCACTGTTGGGACCATCTGCCTATTGTACAGTGGTTGTTTGCTTTTAATAACCAGGTTTTCAGGGACAAATTATTTCCATAAGCCCACTGTGAGTGATTTTTGCCAGTACAGCATATCTAACAGCGTTCAGCCAGAGCTGTGCCTCTGTACTCAACGTATTTACACTGAAAATTCTATTGGAGATACCTGTGACCTGTGGCCAATGACCAGAACCACCATTACCAACCTGCTGTCATAGCTAGCTCCCTCGAACTAAGCTAATCTCCAAGTTTTCCAAAGTAATTCAGTGGTCGGGATGCAGGCAGTCTGAATACCAACCATGGCATCCCGTTGGCTAGAATCCCAACATACGTAGGTAGGTATACTTGCATCCCCTAGCCCCCTAACCATCCCTTTCCACAGCATAAACCTACCACCCCTACCTGCAGCCTAATCCTAACCCCCCCCCTTCCCACAGCCTAACCCTAACCCCTCCATAGCCTAACCCTGACCCTCCCTGGGGGGTGCCTAAACCTAACCCCCTCCTGCCTGCAGCCTAAACCTAACCCCCCCCCCCCCCCCTAGGTGCAGCCTAACCCTAACCCTCTCCCTGCAGCCTAAACCTACCTACTCCTCTGCACAGCTTACCTTTCTGGCATGGCGGTGGCTGCTCATTTGTGATCCTTGCTGTCAGAATGTCAGCGTCACCATTCCAACTAGTGTCAGGATTCCACCATTGGTATTCTGACTTACCAGGATCCTGAACGGATCCCCAAGAGAGTGGCCACAGGCAGTTAGTTACAAGCCCAGTTTACATCTCAGTCAATGTTCTGTTATCTGGGTTGTTCAAATGGTCGGTTATTTTTAAAGTTTGGTCTTAGTTGTATCGTCTGGTATAGCTCCGCCAGCAAGAGAGACAAACGCAGGCTACAAAGAGTGGTAAGGTCCGCTGAGAAGATCATCGGAGTTGACCTCCCACCTGTCCATGATCTGTATCAGTCCAGAGCCAAAACACAGGTGACTAGGATAGCCAATGATCCGCCGCACCCAGGCTATGGCGAGCTCAACCTGCTGCCATCTGGGAAAAGATATAGGGCCATTCCCACCAGAACCAATAGAAGCCTCAAAAGCTTCTTTCCACAAGCAGTCCACCTGCTGAACTCCTGAAAAATTGCTGGGCGGACTGACTGTCCAGCCACTCTACTCCGATCTTCTGATTGGAACGAACACCATGTACTTTTACTTAATCTGTCCACTGCATTTATTCCCCCCTCTTGTCTACGTGTTCCCCCCTGGCTGCTGCGCTGTAAACCGAAAACAAATAACTAGTATACACAAGTGTACCTGGCCAATAAAGCTGACTCTGATTCATATTCTGATTACTGGATGAGCACATACCATCTGTGTGTTAATAGAAAAAAAACTTAAGTGAACCAGCTCAAGTTGTCAGTGATCATTACCTCATATTCCCCATCTGGATCTCCTAGATAGAACAATTTAAAAGTAACAAGGGCAGATGTACTAAGCCTTGGAGAGAGATAAAGAACCTAACTGTAAGGATTTGATTGGCAGGTACTTTATCTCTTTCCATTTTATCACTCTCCAAGGCTTAGTACATCTCCTCCATTATGGCCTCAAAATATAGTCAGGACTGTGCCTTTATAATAATTCTCATGTGCAAACTTGAAACATTAGTAACAGCTCGATCTAAAGTAATTTGTGCTTAGGAAGAAGGTGGAAAAAAACAGTTAATCTTGTTTTACATGTAACATAAAAAATTTAGGAAATGTTACACTTGAGTGTGCATGTGCTGAAAATACAGTTTTATCTCATCCAAGCTCTAATTATTATATATCTTCTAGGAAGTTACTGAACTCAAGATTGATCTGATCTTAACATTTTCTCCCATCTTGCCATGACTCTTTTTGAAGAAGTGATATTGTATTTACCATAGTGACAGGAAAGGATAAGCTGTCCTCAGCTGTCAAAGAGAAAACTACAATTTGAATCAGAGAAGGAACATCTAATGATGGTGTGTACTGTATGGCAAAGAGGAAAAGTATATGCAAACACAGCTGCCCCCCCCCCCCCCCTTCACCTCAGCTCAAAATGCAGGAATTCATATATTCAGTGCATTCACATAATTATCCTATTTGCGTATGATAAACATTCATAAACTTGTGGGATTTTTGAAAATAAGGGTTTGTAAAATGTAATGTCCAAAGCTGTAGTAGCTAAAATCTAATAGATCCATTTGCAGATGACTTTTTTTCATATTCCACAATGGATGATAGAAAGGTTTCCAAGCAATGATTATCTTTCTGTCTTTAAACAGTATTTAAATTTCTGTTTAGCATAGATCTGCAACATTGCTGGAACAAAGTAAAGAAAAAAGTGTATTGTCTGTTTCAGTGCTTAAAGGTGGTGGAACTCACCCCCCCCCCTCCCACACACACACACACACACACACACACGCCTGTGAAATAAAGGGATTGCGCCATGTGCCGCAAAAGGGGTGTGGTCTCAAAAAGAAAGGAGTGTGGTCACCCAATAGTGTTCCCTGTTCAAATTATGTCGCACAGTAGCACAATCTTATTAACATTACACCACACAGTAGTGTCCCTTATTCTTGTTATGACACACATTAGTGCCCTTTATACAGGAAGTCCACAGTAGTAGCACCCCAAATACACATAATACCCTCATGAGTTAGTTGAGCCGGAGGAAGCGGAACTGCGTTATGGCTCCAAATGGAACTGATGGAATGCAGCTCCGCTCCGTTCTAGCTCACTTTAATGTCTGTTTGCCCAGTAGCATGTGTATATACTGTAGTAGAAGCTTTTCACAGTCATATCATGTATGTTTATTCTAGCTACAGTACACATGGCACAGACAGTGCCGTTCCGGCTCACTTTAATGTCTGTTTGCCCAGTAGCATACGTATATACTGTAGTAGAAGAGAGGCTGATGTGATACTATTTTATTAGCTTTTCACAATCATATCATGTTTGTTTATTCTAGCTTCAGTACATGTGGCACAGACAGTGACAATTCTTAAACTATTTTTATACAAAAGTATAAATTAAAGCAAGGAAATGGCAAGGAAATTACTATGACAAACACAAACAGATAGACTCAACAGTGAAAAACTTTTCATTTGCAGATTCAGAATACAACTTATAGTAGAGTGCTTATGCCAGGGGTGCATAACCTTTTCTAGACAGAGGACTGCTTTGGGAGATTGCATTGAAATATGGGGACACAATAAAACTGTACTTGCTTAAACATGTTAAATACATACAATTTATGAGTGGATCTTGCAGCATTGTTAAAAGGTGCCTTTGATGCCTGAAGTGTGTGCAGTACCGCAAAGCATGATGCACCATCACTGGGGGCATGACAATCCCATGTAGCAACACATTTCTCTATTGCTCTGTAGCAACACATTTCCTAACCTTTTCTACACCATCACAACCCAATAATAATACATTACTGCACTTCCACTGTAATCTCTACACTTGGCTCCCACTCAGGGGCATAGCCAGAACTTAGTAACATTTTAAAGGGGCCCCGTCCCATTGTGTTGAGAAATACACCGCTCTGCAGCAGTTAATTTTATGCTCCATAATAGTGCCATAGTATATTTTATGAACCATAGTAGTGTCTAATACCCCTTTTCCGCTGCCTGAAACATCTCCTAAGAAAAAAATCCTGGGTCTGCTGACCCATGATTTCTTTCCGGTTATTGAGCAGGGTTTTTAGTGGGTAAAATCAGGTACACTGCAGTGAAAACAGTTCTTACCTGGGTGTTTTGCCCCAGGTAATTGCAAAAGCCACTGATTGGTCCTTCCAGGGCACTGGCTGCTGATGTAATCACCCAGAGATCAGAGGAGATGCGTACTCGCTGGGAGAGGCTGTTGAGAGCGGGCCTGGAAGGAGAGCTGGGTGCTGGGCACAGAGCAGGCTTGAAAGGAGAGTTGGGCACACACAGGCCTGGAGTACATTGAGAGTTGGGCACACAGGTCACAGAGCACACATGTAAGGGAAGGGAGGGCTTGAAAGGAGAGCTGGGCACTGAGCACACACAGGCCTGGAAAGAAATTGTAGAGCTGAATGCTGGTCACACAGGTCACGCTCTATGCCATTGGGCATTGGCCTTAGCTGATGATGTTGGTGAACTTGCATTGTCATGACTAGTGGCAGCAGCTTCAGCACTAGTAGTAGTAGTAAGTGGTTCTTGATCTCTCAATTGTTTGTCCTCCATTTCTATCAACATGAAGTGGGGTACAGCAACAGTTTTGCACAAATGAGTCAGAAATATGTATTTTTTATATCACACACTACAGTGTCGTACAGTGTCGCACGAATGAGTGAGAAATAAATATACCGTTTTTTACATCACACACTGCGGTTACAGTGCCACACAAATGAGTCAGAATTTTTTTTCTCATATCACACACTGCGGTTACAGTGTCGCACAAATGAGTCAGAAATATATATTACACCCTGTGATTTAGCTTCACCGACAGTGTTACACAAATGAGTCAGAAATGTTTAATACTTTTTATATCACACATTGCTGTTACGTCGCACAAATGAGTCAGAAATATAGATATTCTTTTTTTAAATCACACACTGCGGTTACAGTGTCACACAAATGAATCAGAGATATATATATTATTTTTTATATCACACACTGACGTAACAGTGTCCCACAAATGAGTCAGAAATAAATTTATAATTTTTCATGTCACACACTGCAGTTACAGTGTCGCACAAATGTGTCAGAAATAGATTTTATTTTTTATATCCCACACTACAGTTAGTGTCACACAAATAATTCAGAAATTTATATATTATTTTTCATATGACACACTGTGGTTCCAGTGTTGCACAAATGAGATAGATCTACTGTATATAGAATATTTTTATATCACACACTGTGTTTACAGTGTTGCACAAATTATTCAGAAATATATATATATTATTTTTTATATGACACACTGCGGTTACAGTGTCGCACAAATGAGTCAGAAATATATATTATTACACACTGCGGTTTAGCTTTACTGACAGTGTCACACAAATGAGTCAGAAATATGTATTTTTTTTGTATCACACATTGCACCCCTGAAGGACACAGCCCTTGATGGACAGACAGAGCAACCCCTTTCAGTCAGACAGCCACAGTTTATGGACACAGCACCCCTGAAGCAGCCCCTTGTGTACACCAGAGTACCACAGCAGCCCCTTCCTTAAGTTCATAAAGTCCCCCCTTAAGGAATAGCTCACAGCACAGACAGGTGGCACATGTACACTGTACAATCTCCAATGCCGGAGTGAAGATGGCACCTATGCAACAGGGACTTGTATAGAATCCAATACCTGCAAGAATCCGACAGCAGGATGATGACATTTTGCTTGGCTTTTGGATCCGAGGCTGGCGGGAAAACCCGAGCCGGGCTCGGATCCCGACTCTGATCTCAATGTTCGGGTGGGTTCGGTTTTCAGAGAACCGAACCTGCTCATCTCTAATTTCTGTGTCCCCCCTTTCCCTTCTCTGCTCCAAACTATGGGGCAGATGTAATAACCTGGAGAAGGCATAAGGAAATGATAAACCAGTGATATGTACAAGGTGATAATGGCACCAGCCAATAAGATCCTAACTGTTGATTTACATATTGGCTGGTGCCTTTATCACCTTGCACATATCACTGGTTTATCACTTCCTTATGCCTTGTCCAGCTTAATACATCTGCCCTATAAATGTTAAGATCTTTTAGTCTTTCCTGGTAAGTTTTTTTGACATAGGCCATAAACCATTCTAGTTGTCTTTCTTTATACTGTCTCTAATATATTTTTATTCTTCTGAAAATGTGGGGCGGAGTATAATGGAGTCTGAGAACACTGGAGGAACCGGATGCCAGACGATCTCTGTTTTTGTTTTTAAAGGGGCAATCACTAACAAGGCAAAGCTTTGCCTTGTAAGTGATTGCCCCTTACAAAAAAACATCTCTGGCAATCCCGAACTCTATTACATTCTGCCGAAAGCCTCCAGACTTGAATACAGTATACTAGATGAGGCTGTACCAATGACTTATACAGTGGCATTATTCATTCTTTCTCTTTGCAGCTGATTCCTCTCCCTATGCAACCAAGCATCTCACTTGTCTACCTATTTGATTTGTTAATTTGCTAACTGCCTTTAAGTCGCCTGAAATAGTGACTCCTAGATACAGTACCTTTCCTCCTCAGTAGTTTCCAATATAATGACTTTAATACTATATTTAGTCTTTGGATGTTTAAGACCAAAGTGCATGATTTTGCATTTTTTGAATTAAACTGTAATTGCCATACTCTTGACCATTCCTCTAGTCTACCTAAATCCTCAATTAGTTTTACTCCTCTTTCTCAGGCGGTGTCTGATATCATATAGCAGCCAGTGGCAAATGCAGGATTTCTAGAGGGAGGTTTCCAAATGCAATCTGCAAATATCACACTCTGCGTAACATGGAATACAGTATAGATTAGCTATAGGGGCAGTGGTTACAATACCGCCAATCAGGATCCCGGCGATCAGAATACCGACACCGTAATCCCAAAAGGGGGTGAAATGCTGCCTCCGAATTACCAGCGACACAGGCTATTCTCACTCTGTGGGTATCCACGACACCAATAGAGGAGAATATAACTTTTGTCAAGCCGCAAGGGATCATGCCAGTCGGGATCCCGTCCAACGGCAATTAGTATGTATCCAATAGTATATTGTATAGGCTGCATAAAACATATTTAAATAATATAAATAAGATATGTGGTCAGTAAAAGGTTAAACAGCCTATAATAAATAAATGCACAAACATTATAGAACCAGTACTGCACTTTCTAAGCACAAATTCTCCCACCTCATGTTAAGGCTCCTGTCTCTTCTTACTGGTAGCTACTCTTTGGTCCAGTGCACTGAATGAAGGCTCATAACCACACACACAGCAAACTTGGTTGAAAAAGCTGCTACCACTGGGCATGTGCAGCAGCTCTGCATGATGCAGCAGAAGCTGTAGTAATCATATTATATACCATAGCTATTGTTGTCATAATTTACCACTTGCCAAGAGGAGGGGGATTTCTTGGCAACCAGAACACCCCCCCCCCCCTGCATTTGCCTATGAGCAGCTACAAAAGCTTACACAGAGGGTGACTCATACTGAATCCCAACTTGCTGCTATCGCTCATGGCATGGATGATATAAAGTAATTAATGAAGGAACTCATTACTAATAATTACCAGATATGGAACAAGCTCGACGATTTTGAGAATAGATCGCATCAAACAATATCAGGCTGGCTGGTCTGGCAGAATCAATGAAAGGGAGCTCTCTTTCGCACTTTGTACACAATACTCTCCCGTCTCTTCTCTGCTGGGCATTGAACAGGACTGTCGTGATCTTATTATTAAACGGGTACATAGAGTGGTTCCAATACCGACCCCGAGTAAACCTTGTCCTTGTGTCACATTGTTTAAATGCCTCCATTACCTCCACAAGGTTGCCTTTTGGTCAGCGTCGCGCCGAGTGACGGATTTACAATTGGAGGGCCATCGTCTCTACATTTTTCAGGACTACTCCATGGAATTGACTAGGGTCCAAAAAGCTTTCTCGCCAGCTTGCTCGTAATTAGTCGCAGAGGGCCATAAGTTTGGCTTGCTATACCCAGCCCATCTTCGTATCTATGATGGATCCTCTCATATGGATTGTACCTCACCGTCAGATGTCGCAGCTTATTAATGAGAACATGCCCGTTCCCAGCAAGCGGACATCTCTGACCCTTTAACTGGCTGATGAACTGCTTTCCCTACCCCTGATGTTTCCATGGTGTGAGCTACTATCCCAGCGCATTTGTTGACATACTTTGGTAGACATTTGTGACTTTTATTGTTCTTCCTCCTTCCCTGATGACCTCACCAGAGTCCAGTATCCTGCGAAAGTTTGTGAGATAGTGTTTTATTGGGGGTAATTCCAAGTTGATCGCAGCAGGAATTTAATTTGCAGTGTAAAAATAAAGCAGCCAGTATTTACCCTGCACAGAACTAAAATAACCCACCCAAATCTAACTCTTTCTGCACATGTTATATCTGCCTCCCCTGCAGTGCACATGGTTTTGCTCAACTGCTAACAAAATTCCTGCTGCGATCAACTTGGAATTACCCCCATTGTCTTATACCTCGTTTGTATTTTATTATGCTTTCTGATGCCCTCACATTCATATTTCTCTTTTACTGTTTCTATTGTACTATTTTTCTCTGTGTGTGTTCTCATATTATGTATTGTCTTTCCCTGGCTTCTCCGTTACATGATTGTTTATGTTCGGGTGGAATTCTCCCCTTCTCATTAGGACCCGTGTTATTGCTCAATGAAATCTTTTTGTGTCTCTTATATTATGGAAGTGCACGGTGTATACATATTGTCATTAGTCTATTTCTCCATACATTTCCTCTGTTGACCGATATACCATTGTTCCCTCTATCTTGTCTTTTTACGTCCCCTCTCTCCTCCCCCCCTCATCATTTTTGTACTGTTCCTAACAGGTCTGGGTCGCTGGGCTAATTAATGTTCCCTATACTCTTTTTATTGTAAGGAGCAGCTGCAGCAGGATAAGAGCATCCTGGCCGTTGCCTTGGAGCCGGGATGCCGCATCTCCCACTGATCACCGCCCAGAACCTAGCAACAGGATGACGCTGGGTGCAATGCCTCATGTTCCCACCCGGCGCCTAGCAACAGGCGGATGCCGGGCATTGGGAGCCACCGCTCCCAATGCCCGGTGCGGACACCAGAGGCAGACAGCAACGGGGACACCAGAGACAGACAGTGTTCCCCGTTGCTTAAGGTGTGGTGTACTTGCAGCAGGGCAGCTGTATAGAGTTTTGTTAATTAGACTACAGGATTCTGATTGGTGCAAGCACCATTAATATTCCCTTCCTGACCTCTCCCATATCGCTGGTGACTGTTCTTGCTCTTGTGAGAACCTGTCAGCCTCTGAAACACCCGTGATTCTGAGACCCTGCCTGACTGATTTCCTGATCTGATCCAGCTAGCCTTGTGTTCAGGTTTTGTGTGGAACTCCACACAGATTCTTGCCTTTGCATTTATTCATTATTCATAATATCCTGTGGATTGTTGTATGTATATACAGTCTTGTTGTTAATAACACCCTGTGCATTGTTGCATGTATATATTGATTGTGTTAAGATTATAATCCTACCTGTGCATTGTTGCACTCACGTGCATTCGGTTATTTCTCTCCACCTGTGTGTAGTGCAGCGATACCTAGGTTGTATCCAGTGAGCATCTCACCATACTGCAATTTACTGTTGGCCAACCTCCAATAGTCACCTTGTCCATACATAAAACCTGGGGGCATCTGAGTATGGGGTGGACCTAATTCACCCTGGAAAGGTGGCTGCTATAGGAGAAGCCTAGCATTGCAGGAGGCTAGAAGACTGCTGGGTAAGGGTAAGCCACCAAGACCATAGCTCACTGTAGTTCACGTGACATTTATGCTATTGTTGGAGATAAACCTCCTTCTATCAAGTCCCTTTAATTGTGTGTACGATACAGTTGGTTTACCAATTGATTGGGAATCCCAGGAAGCAGACAACACACGCAGTTATGTGCACAAAATGAGACTGAAGCTACTTTATTCAGCATGACATTATATAGCAGAAAGTTACTTTCATGAAAAACTCATATATACGTCACAAAGTATAACAAAATGCATCTCTTCCCAGAAACCACCTCTAGCTAACCCCCTCCGCTGTGTCCTTCAAGAGAAGTCTAAACAAAGACAAACTGCCTAATAACATGTTTTCAAGACTTATAGCTACGACCTTGCTTCTCATAGAACGTCCTAACTATGAAATGTCAGCATTATTATGATTTCTCAATAACGCATAATTCTTCTTCAATACATCATGGCTGTTACTTAACAAAATGGCTGATACTGCTTAAGCTCAATACATCTATCTCCCTCAGTGCTTCCTTTTCATAATAAAATGACATTACAGTTCATTTGCATCATATCCATTAAGGTAGACTGTTCATGGCTCCTTCTTGCCAAGCTCTTCTGTAGTTTCTTAAACTTGGAGGATTCACATCTTTGAGTTTACAGATTTCTTTCAAGCTGAAAGGAAAGGAAACAAAATAGCATCTTAAAACACAGATATACGCAAATTGCTAAGCCAACAATTTTATTAAAAACATCACTATTTCAACAATCTACTCTTTGATCCCGCAAAACCAATTAGCTGGGTTTAAGCAGGACATTTCTCTAAACCACTTCTTGCGCACTATTTGTTTCATTAGTAGTAATTATACAACACATTTTTGGAGTTCTCTTCATACATATTCTAAAAAATATTACACTCTATTTAGTAGTATGTATTTGCTTTAAAAAAATTAAAACCCTTATACGCTTATATGTAGTGGGAACAGATGTCCATTACCCTCCTTTTCCAGATGTGGGTCCATGTGATCCCAGCATTTCTTAATTAACTGGTGTCTTTGAACTTCTAGAGATTTCATGATCTTTACCTTAACTTGACTAACACAAGATCTAGTGTGATATCACACTTCTCATATACTATATATATATACCACATATATAAGAAGTACATACTTATATACTAAACACTGGTACGTAACTTTGGATTGGTGGACATGCCAGTTTCCCTGCCCTCTCCTGTGAGGGATATAGAGTATATTATGATTACAATAAGTACCGAAGTTCCCAATATAAGGACCCATGGTGGTCTGTCTAGTTTAGACCCAATTGGCCTCTGCACGGTTATGTATTTTATTGTTCAAATTTAACTTGAGCAAATTTGCAGTGGAATCCAAGTCTCTCTTTCCTTAATTGACACAGAAGTGGGCATGGTCAGCAACACTCGATATGGACCATCAAATCTGGGCTCAAGTGACTTTTTCACGTGTCTTTCCAGATACACCCGATCTCCTGGTTAAAGCTTGTGGGGATTCAGATCTGCTCCTGAATCTGGGAGAGAGGCAAAACTAGAAAATACAGAGGTGTCAGTATAACATATGCAGTCAAATTACAATATTTATGCTGTAACTCTTATTGATAATATCCTATTTTAGGTATGCTATCAGACAATGGCCCTCATTCCGAGTTGTTCGCTCGTAAGCTGCTTTTAGCAGCTTTGCACACGCTAAGCCGCCGCCTACTGGGAGTGAATCTTAGCTTATCAAAATTGCGAACGAAAGATTAGCAAAATTGCGAATAGACACTTCTTAGCAGTTTCTGAGTAGCTCCACACTTACTCGGCATCTGCGATCAGTTCAGTGCTTGTCGTTCCTGGTTTGACGTCACAAACACACCCAGCGTTCGCCCAGACACTCCTCCGTTTCTCCAGCCACTCCCGCGTTTTTCCCAGAAACGGTAGCGTTTTTTCGCACACACCCATAAAACGGCCTGTTTCCGCCCAGAAACACCCACTTCCTGTCAACCACATTACGATCACCAGAACGAAGAAAAAACCTCGTAATGCCGTGAGTAAAATACCTAACTGCATAGCAAATTTACTTGGTGCAGTCGCACTGCGGACATTGCGCATGCGCATTAGCGACTAATCGCTCCATTGCGAAAGAAAAATAACGAGCGAACAACTCGGAATGACCACCAATATTTCATAAGGTGAATAACCTGTGGTTTTACTGAATATGGTTCTACTATTAACCAGTACTAAAAATAAACACTTTTGCATCCCCTGGTGGTTTCTGTGACACAACCCATTAACCTGTGGGGGATACATGGAATGCCTGTTGTATTCCCAAATCATATCTTATGTAGTACATTATTTCTTTAATGAAAATAAAAACCGCTATCTGCTACCATAACTTCTGGTACTCTATATCTGCAAATAACTTCTGAAACTAATTTTCTAGCTATTGATTATGCTGTGGCTTTTGCCATTGGCAAATAACTGAAAATGTTTGTGGCTACCAATACATCTTTGGCAGTTAGATATAGTCAATTTTTAGTCTTTGAAATGGAAAATAACTTTTTGGGGATTGCTCCAAGGGTTGACTTGACCTTCTGTCCTGGATTGGACATTTCTACATATCCAGTAGGCTTGTACAAACTTGGTAGCAGCTGAATAACATCCTGGAGCTCTCCATCTTCCATTAACTAAATTTTCCATATGATCCTCTCCCAGGTGTGTGAGTCCATGGCTGACTTAACACATAAGTGGATATAAGCTTCTGGGTATCACTTCTCTTCTCATTTCCATAAGCCTGTTTATTCTTCTTGTCTGGCTCCTCTTCTCTGTCATGCTGCTTATTCTTCAGGACCTGCTTGTTCCTGAAATTTCTTCAAATCCTGTAGATCAGGCATTTGAGGCTTTGCTTCTTTCTGTTTCTTCTGTCTGTGTGGTATAGACTGCTACCTTCACTGGTTGTTTGGTTGCTTTCTTTTTTTCACAGGCTTCTTTCTCACTCTCTCCTGCTTGGTTCTGAGCCTCATTTTGACTTGTTTTAAGGACATTACATCAAAGTTGGATCAGCGTGTAGTGTGTTTTTCCACTTTAATTTTGAGGGTGACTCCAAATCCAGACCTCCATGGGTTAATATATATTTGATTTCCATTGATAATTTTTGTGTGATTTTGTGGTCAGCACATTCAACTATGTAAGAACAAAGTATTTAATAAGAATATTTCATTCATTCAGATCTAGGATGTGTTATTCTAGTGTTCCCTTTATTTTTTTGAGCAGTATATATATATATATATATATATATATACACATATACAGTATTCATCATACACATATTTACGCAAAGAATGCAGCAGGATTCTATTCCCTAATACCTGGTAACTTGTTTACAATTCCCAACACATTTGACTGACACCATGGTATGTAATGTTCTCAATCAATATGTTTGGAGCTGCAATATCCAACTCATTTTCCCCTGCACCAAAACTGCATCACAAAACTTTTAGTATTTTAAATAGCAACATGCTGTAATAATGAGCACTATGCTTATACTTAGCTACCTGACAGCTGAGAATTCTTCTCTAAACCAAAACTAAAATACACATTGCATATATGAAAAATGACTTTATGAAAGTATATAAATCTGCATAATTATGCATAGTCGTCCATTAATATACTTTGCAGTAGCATGTTCTATAAAACTTTACTGTTTTCTAATTATCTTTAAAACCTTCTAAGGCATTCAGGAATAAAATGACAATTATTTTTCTAATGCAATTTTTGCTTACTGTTATATTATCCATATACCGTAGTCATAAACATTTGTACATCCGCATGTCATTAGTCACGTAGAACTAACAGGTGAATTGTTACCCTATTTCCCATCCCCAACCTGCATATTTGCAGAGTACATAGAATAACAGAGTATACTTGATAACGTTACTATTACGATAAACCTTGATATATCAGTTATCAATTGTTCAGATTTTGTAATAATTTGGATTTACACACTGGTACTTTGGCCATACGGAACTAGTTTTTGTGGCTTGTGTGGCATTTACAACATGAACAGGCTGTGGCTGATTATTTTGCCTGTCGGTTCCTTTCCCTTTGCTGTCACATTTATATTTCCATAAACCTTGCTTACAGGGTGTAACCCTTAACTGTTCTTATTACCGCTTCTAGTAGTACGTGCTGTGTGCAGTACCCCAGACTTATCAGTTCTGCATCTTTCAGAACTAGGAACATCACAGTTTAGACAATCTTTATGTGTACATTTCTATTCTGATACTTTTGTATAAACCAGGGAACAATTTTTTGGATCCACTGTTGTCGATGACGTATTTAAAATTATTCTGGATATTTAGTACAACTAAACCATTAAGTATTTTTACTCTAGGAGTGGCACTGCAGTGGCAGACATGATGGCAGTGTTAAAAAATAGGCCCTAAACAGCACATGATGCAAAGAACAAAAAGAGATGCACCGAGGTTGCTGTATGACTAAGCTAAGCGACACAACCACCTGGCCCATATAGTAGTGGAATGCAGTGGCTGAATGTTGAAAGTGGCCCGCAATTTTTCAGTCCACTGACAGCATCTCCTGCACGCCCCTGTCATTTAAAAAAAAAATTCTGCAATTGGTGGACTTATATGGCAGTATCCGTGGACTAATACAGCAGTACCCCTGGACTTATATATGGCAGTGTCAGACAGGATGGCACTTTAAAAAATAGGCCCCAAACAGCACATGATGCAAAGATGAAAAAGAGGTGCACCAAGGTTGCTGTATGACTAAGCTAAGCGACACAAGTGTGCAGCACCAACACCTGGCCCATCTAGGAGTGGCTGCAGTGTCAGACAGGAGGGCAGATATAAAAAGGCCCCAAACAGCACATCATGCAAAGATGTAAAATAGGTACAATGAGGTAGCTGTATGACTAAGATAAGCGACACAAACAATTGGCCCATCTAGACGTGGCACTGCAGTGTCAGACAGGAGGGCAGATATTAAAAAAAATGCCCCAAACAGCACAGCATGCAAAGATGAAAAAGACGTGCATTAAGGTAGCTGTATGACTAAGCTAAGCGACACAAAGAATTGGCCAATCTAGGAGTGGCATTGCAGTGTCAGACAGGGGGCACTTAAAAAAAATATTACCCAAACAGCACATCATGCCAAGAAGTAAAAGAGGGCAATGAGGTAGCTGTATGACTAAGCTAAGTGACACAAGTGTGTGGCACAAACACCTGACCCATTTAGGGTTGGCACTGCAGTCCCAATGCACTAATGGCAGATACCGGATGCACGTCTAACACCAGCATAGTTGTTATGGCCTCAGTAATCCACTTTGAGACAAGGTATATATATATATATATATATATATATATACAGCAGTATCACTGGACTGGACTGATACGCAAGTACTACTGTAATTATATGGCAGGATCACTGGATTAATACGGCAGGATCACTGGATTTATAAGGCAGGATCACTGGAATTATACGGCAGGATCACTGGAATTATTCGTCAGTATCACGGGAATTATATGGCAAAATCATTAGAATTATACAGCAATATCACTTGAATTATACGGCAAGATCACGGGAATTATACAGCAATATCACTGGAATTATCCGGCAGTATCACTGGAATTATACGGCAATATCACTGGAATTATACGGCAGTATCACAGGAATTATACGGCAGAATCACAGGAATTATACGGGAATATCACCGGAATTATACGGCAGTATCACGGGAATTATACAGAAATATCACACGAATTATACGGCAATATCACTGGAATTATATGACAGTATCATGAGAATTATACGGCAGTATCACAGGAGTTATAAGCAATATCACTGGAATTATACGGCAGTATCACGGGAAATATACAGCAGGATCATCGGACTTATATGGCAGGATCACTGGAATTATACGGCAGTATCAATGGACATATACGGCAGGATAACTGGATTTATGCGGCAGGATCACTGTAAGTATACGGCAGGATCACTGGAATTATACGGCAGGATCATATTATTTATACAGCAGTACCACTGGACATATACAGCAGTATCAATGGATATACAGTATATGGCAGCATCACTGGACATATGCGGAAGTATCACTGGACATATACGGCAGGATCACTGGACATATACGGCAGGATCACTGGACTTATACGGCAGGATCACTGTAATTATATGGCAGAATCACTGTAATTATACGGCAGGATCACTGGATTTATACTGCAGTACCACTGGACATATACGGCAGTACCGCTGGACATAAACGGCAGTATCAATGGACATATACGGCAGGATCACTGAACATATACGGCAGGATCACTGGAATTATACAGCAGGATCACTGGAATTATACGGCAGGATCACTGGAATTATACGGCAGGATCACTGGAATTATACGGCAGGATCACTGGAATTATACGGCAGGATCACTGGATTTATATGGCAGTACCGCTGGACATATACGGCAACACAGGGACTCCACCACTGTACTGATGCAGAACAACACAACACCACTGCAATGGACTGGACTTATACAGCAACACTGGACATGGAAGCAGAGGACACCACTGTGACTGGTCACTGGACTGACTGATGCACAGGACACTACCACTGGTCTGATGCAGGACACATAGCAACACTGTAAGGGACTTATTATACAGCAGCACTAGACATATGGCAGCAGAGGACACCACCACTGTGACTGGACTGATGCAGCACAATACACCACCACTGAACTGATGCAGCACAACACAGCAACACTGTAAGGGACTTATTATACAGCAGCACTGGACATATGGCAGCAGAGGACACAACCACTATGACTGGACAGATGCAGCACAAGACATGGACACTGAGGACATGCTGGAGTGAAAATGGTGGGGACGCGCGGCTCCTTATATGGAATCCAAACCCCGCAAGAATCCGACAGCGGGATGATTATGTTTTGCCTCGTTCTGGTTTCTGAGTCAGGCTGGAAAACTCAAGCCTGACTCAGATCCTGGCTCGAGTGGTGAAGTCCAGTAGGGTTCAGTTCTCTGAGAACCAAACCCGCTCATCTCTAATTCCTCCCGACTAACACAAATTTCATGTAACGGTTTTCTCTCATCCACTATATTCATACAGAAAGGCACTAGACAGGGATGTCCGTTTTTCCCCCTACTATTTGCTGTACCTCTAGAACCCCTAGCCATAGCCCTTAGGGCCTTTACGTCATTTACAGGCATTCGGACTGGTGATGGTGACTTTAAAATATCCTTGTTTGCAGATGCTATGCTGTCCTTTGTGACTGACCCTGCTCGTTCAATTCCAGAGATTTTGCGATTGATCAATGATATTTGGCTCCATACCAGGATATAAAGTTAACATTACCAAATCTGAACTTCTCCATAATGCCCCCTTTTCTGTCCCTTCCCTCTCAGACCTACGGGCTTACCCTTTCCATTCCTCCCCAGGTCACATTACTTATCTTGGCATTCAGATTCTCTCTGATTTTACTAATCTTTATTAAATTAATTATTCCCCATGATCTCAAAAGGAAACTTTTCCCATTGTCGGGTTGCTGTCTTGAAAAACATAATATTTCCGAAACTGTTTTATCTAATGAAAATGTTGCGAGTTATGAATAAATTCCTTTGGTGTGGCCATAGACCTCGTATTGCCTTAGACAAATTTATGATTTCTAGATTATCTGGTGGAGTGGGCGTACCAGATTATTCCTTTTATTCCTTGGCTGTAATGTTCCGCTATGCTGTGGATTGGCTGTTAGGTAGATGAACAGTATATTCACTGACTTCAATTTGGATAAAGCCGTGCTTCAACCCTATTCACCGGGGGACCTTTTACACTCAAAACCTTCTGATATACCGTCACACATCCTACATAACCCATTATTTCAAGATATATATTACGCTTTGATCTCTCTCAACAAGCAATTCAAACGTAACCCATAAAGGCCCGCTTTGGGGTAATCCTGCTTTCCCCCCATCTCTCACAATCTCTGTTTTCATTCAGTAGCGGGACAAAGAATTGTCTGACCCTGGGGGCTGTTTGCTTCAGTTCCATCATCTCAGAGAAGTGTATTCCCTGACTCACACACAATTCTATATGTACTTACAGGTGATACATTACATAGCATCTCTCTCCCTGCCTCTGTCTAAGCCTAGTTTGGCTTCCTCAGCCCCGGATCATATCCAATCTGTTTAACTCTTATGTGAACATACTCCTTTTCGTACCAGGTATGTATATATATATATATACTCCCCTCACTGACTCACGGTTCTAATTGGACTAGGGTTCATACCTAATGGGAAAGAGATATCCCCTCCCTTTCTATTTGTGACCGTCTGACGCAACAATTTGATCCCACCATGAAAATCCTAAACTCCGCTTATCTGCAAGAGATACACCTTCGTACAATACAGAGGGCTTACATTTCCCCAGCCCAATATGCCAAATTCTCCCCCTCTAAATCAGAAGCCTGCCCCAAATGCCTCTGTGCCTCAGCCTATTTTTATTACTGTATGTAAGATGTGGTCATGGTAAGCTGCGTAAGCTGAGGGCCTATATTCAGTGTCGGACTGGGGCATGTAGGGCCCACCAGGGAAACACAGTGGTTTGGGCCCATGTTTAGGGGTGTGGCCAGTCTCTAGAGCGGGTGTGCCCAGCTGCCACATTAGTTTGCCTAACCATTTTGTATGGGTTGGTCCCCTGGATAAATATATACAGTAAATACTGTAGTGAACGCATGATAATGTACTAGATTAGTAACAGCACAGACTGGAATCGGATCCAGTGGCGTAAGTTCGTCCCAGTTGCCCGGAGGCAAGATAAATATTGGTGCCCCCCTATTTCTGAAAAAAATATATATACTGTATTTATACATTTCATTGTGTTTTATTGTAAATCACACATTTCTTAGCAGTCATACCCAGGATAAAAACCCATGACCTGTTACACTAACAGCAGACACTTTACTGATGGAGCTATTTGCTCCTGTAGAGGAAGCATGAGAATGCTAACTATATGAAGTTACGTGTAATTGTCAGAGAAGAATCTTCATATAGTTAAAATTCTCATATTTCCTATACAGGAACAAACAGCTTCATCAGTAAGGTGACTGCTTCCAGTGTAATAGAGTGTGGTTTCTAATCCTGGGTGTGGCACTTGTAAAATGTGTATATTCTGTATAATAAAGCGGGTGTGATTTGTAAGGTGCAGGGACCAGTGAGGAAGTCGGACACTGAAAAGACAGCGACAGCTATCAATTAACTTAATTCAATGGTGTCACAGAATGGGAGGAGAGGTGCCCCCCTTCAGAGCAGGAGCCCGGCGGCAGATGACTCCGTTGCCTCCCAGAGTTCTGCCTCTGATCGGATCCCTAGAGGAGGTGGTGGGCCCACCGGTGGTTTCCCCTGTATCCCTGTGGGCCAGTCCAACCCTGCCTATATTAATTCCCTTTTTATTAAGTTTTTTCAAATAGAACCCATGGCGTGTCTATGTGCTGACTTTACTGAATGGAATGCCAAGTCAATTATCCCCTGCTATACTGTTCCTTTCCTTAACTTATTGGTCATGGTTGCAAAAAAGATTATACTCGTGCATTGGCTGTCCAAATCCAGTCCCATGCTGTGAGAAGTGAAGTATTAAATGTTCCAACTATTATATTTCATCAGGAAATCCACTTTACCATTAATTGAATTAGGTGTGGTGAAATTTTATAAAAAGTCGGGCCTTTACATTGACAAACTGATTTGCCCACTCAATCAGTGAATTTTAAGATTTTCAAAAAGACATCCAGGGCGTACTCCTAGTGAAGCTGTCCTAATCTTTAGCATCAGTTATTAATGTTTCTTTGCTGTATAACCCAGTGACCTTTTATTAGCCTCCCAGGCCTCTATCTGAACCTCCTCTCGTGTGTTCCCCGCCTCCCTCTTTCCTCCCCATACACAGATTCATCCACTGCATTGCTTCTGTTGATTGTGTTATCGCATCCCACTTTATTTCTTTTTATACAGGTGCAAAACCCACTTATGGCTAATGTCAATTCATGTGTCCATATTCTCGATATGTATTGCGATACTTGTTACTACACTATTTCCATCCGTATTACCTATCATTGTTATTATTGAAAACCCAATAAAACAGATTTCTAAATAAAAAAAACCACTGGTTCAGAACAGATCCCTGGGGAAATACTGGTAACATTTTACCAAACCGCCACCCCCTTCCACCCCCCTTTGAGTGTACTCCATTTACTACAAATCTCTAGTTTTCTATCCTGCAACCAAAATCTTATCTACTCAACCAATTTAGGGGTAGATTTAATAAAGCTTCTAAAAATGAAATGTGGTGATGTTGCCCACTAGAGTAATGTTAGACAGAATGATTGGTTGCTATGGGCAATATCATCACTTTTCATTTTTAGAAGCTGAAGTAAATTTACCCATTAGTATCCAACCCCCTGCTTTCAAATTTAACAGTCTGCGATGTGGGACAGTGTTACAAGCTTTACTAAAGTCTAGATAAGCTACAGTATATCTGTGTCCCCCCCCCCCCCCATATCTATTATTTTAGTCACCCAGTCAAAAAACCCAATAATATTTGTTTGACATGATCTATTCCCAGTAAATCCATACTGTTTGGGATACTGTATATTGCTGGATTTGAGATAATCTACAAATCTTTCTTTTAAGAGTGTTTCTATAAATTTCTCTACTACTGACGTAAGGATCACTGGTCGGTAGTTACTTGCCTCTTCCTTGCTTCCATTTTTGTGCAGTGGGGCTACAGTATGTTCACTCTTTTTCAGTGCTAAGTAATTACTCCTGTAGCTATTGACTGGTTGAATAATTCTGTCAATGGTGTTACCAGATCCCCTTTAACCACATGCCTGTTATGGTCACATCAGATACAACCATACAACTAAGTGCTTTATCTGACCTGGTCGCACAGGATGCAACAGTCAGATAAACAGTGTTTGCAGCTGCAGGGAAGAGAAACTTCCCACTGCTGCTGTTCTCAGAGGGTGGTCCCTCTGATCCCTGCACCCTCCTTCAGTGTTTGACATGCTGCCAATCACTGCTGATTGGTCAGCATCGCAGGACCCCCCCACCCAGCAGCAGCAGATAATAGCAGCCACTGGGAAGTGGAAATGAACCTCCCAAGCACTCCCATGTACCTGGTGGCTGTCTGAGATATTAAATTGAATGTCACGATGTTCTGATGGTGTTAACCGATGTTCTGATGTTTGAAAAACATAATATTTTTACAAATATAAAGTTGAAATATATGCCCTTTGCCTAATTCAATCACAAAAAAAGACAATTTCTGAGCAGTATTTGGGGGAAAAAAATCATCAGTTAAGTGGTTAAGTTCTTTTAGTATCCTTGGATGTATCCCTTCTGGCTACATTGATTTATACACTTTCAGTTTTAAGAGTTCTGGTAAGACCGTCTCCTCTGTAAATTTACTTGTTTCTACCTCATTTTGCTGAATATACTTACAACTTAACTGTGGCCCTTACCCCTCTCTTTCAGTTGTGAATACTGAGATAAAATAATTATAAAGATGACCTGCTATTATATTGTCCACCTCAACAAGACTCCCATTCTCTGTCTTTAGTCTTATTATTCCTCCTTTTGTTTTTCTTCTTTAGCTTATATACTTTAAAAAAAAAAATTGCCCCCTTTACCCACTGACTGGCCCATTTTCTCCTCAGCGTGTGCCTTTGCACATCTGATTACCTTCTTAGTCTCCTTCTGTCTATCAAGATACACCTCTCTGTCTTCATTTTTTTGTGTCTGCTTATATTTCCTAAAGGCCATCTTTTTTGCTTGTACAATTCTTGTTACTTCTTTCACAAACAACACTGGCTTCCTTTTCCTTGTGATTTTCCTATTGCACTTAAATTTTCCCACCTCTCCTGCACTTCTACCAAGTTCCTCCGCTCTACCAAAGAATCACTATCACAGTTTCCCATACCTACTGTACTTAAATCTAACATTTTAGTTTTAGTATGGGATAAGTCAGTCTATGGGGTATATGCAATAGCGGGCGAATTCGCGGCAATTATCGCCGTTTTTTCAATTCGACCAAATTCGCCAGGTGAATTCCGGAAGGTGGCTTCCGGAATTCACCATATGCAATGAAAAACGGATTCGCCAGAGTCGCGGGCGAAAATCGGCCGATTTGGCGGATTTTGCCGCGATTTTAAAAAACGGGAAAAAACGGGGAAAAACCCGAAAAAAAAATGGCGTGGGGTCCCCCCTCCAAAGCATAACCAGCCTCGGGCTCATCGAGCTGGTCCTGGTTCTAAAAATGCAGGGGAAAAATCGGCCAGGGATCCCCCGTATTTTTAAAACCAGCACCGGGCTCTGCGCCTGATGCTGGTGCCAAAAATACGGGGGACAAAAAGAGTAGGGGTCCCCCGTATTTTTAACACCAGCATCGGGCTCCACTAGCTGGACAGATAATGCCACAGCCGGGGGTCACTTTTATGCCGTGCCCTGCGGCCGTGGCATCAAATATCCAACTAGTCACCCCTGGCCGGGGTACCCTGGGGGAGTGGGGACCCCTTCAATCAAGGGGTCCCCCCCCCCAGCCACCCAAGGGCCAGGGGTGAAGCCCGAGGCTGTCCCCCCCCATCCAATGGGCTGCGGATGGGGGGGCTGATAGCCTTTGTGATAAAAAAAAAGATATTGTTTTTTCCATTAGTACTACAAGTCCCAGCAAGCCTCCCCCGCAAGCTGGTACTTGGAGAACCACAAGTACCAGCATGCGGGAGAAGAACGGGCCCGCTGGTACCTGTAGTACTACTGGAAAAAAAATACCCAAATAAAAACAGGACACACACACCGTCGACAGTAAAACTTTATTTCACACTACCGACACACACATACTTACCTATGTTCACACGCCGACATCGGTCCTCTTCTCCCTGTAGAATCCACGGATACCTGAAAAGCAAAGTTCAATATACTCACCTTAACCAGGGTCCAGAGATAAATCAACGTACTTGGCAAAAAAATAAAACGCATTTACCCGCACCAAAAACGGACTGAAAGGGGTCCCATGCTGACACATGGGACACCTTTCCACGAATAAGACCTGTCAGTGACAGCTGTCACTGACAGGTCTCTAAGCCAATCAGGAAGCGCAACTTCGTTGCGCTCACCTGATTGGCTGATCGCTGTGACAGCGCATCGCACAGCTCCCTCCATTATATTCAATGGTGGGAACTTAGCGGCTAGCGGTGAGGTCACCCGCCGGTCAGCCGCTGACCGGCGGGTGACCTCACCGCTAGCCGCTAAGTTCCCACCATTGAAAGTAATGGAGCGGCTTTGCGAGGCGCTGTCAGAGTACAGACGGCGTCCAACCAATCAGGTGAGCGCCACGGCAGTAGCGCTTCCTGATTGGCTGAAGGGACATCAGTGACAGGAGTCACGTGATGTCCCGGCATTCGGGAGAAAGGAGTGTAATGTGAAAACATTGGACCCCTTTCTAGTCCGGTATGGCTCGGTGATCGTTTTTTTTTTTTACAAAGTACGTGGATTTACCTCTGGACCTGGACCTCTGGACGCTGGAAGGTGAGTATAATTTTTTGACAGGTACCCTCGGATCGTCGGTGATCGTTGCAGTCGGCGTGTCAACACAGGTAAGTATGTGTGTGTCGGTGTATGAAATAAAGTTTTACTGTCGACGGTGTGTGTGTCCTGTTTTTATTTGGGTATTTTTTTTCCAGTAGTACTACAGGTACCAGCGGGCCCGTTCTTCTCCCGCATGCTGGTACTTGTGGTTCTCCAAGTACCAGCTTGCGGGGGAGGCTTGCTGGGACTTGTAGTACTAATGGAAAAAACAATATCTTTTTTTTATCACAAAGGCTATCAGCCCCCCCATCCGCAGCCCATTGGATGGGGGGGGACAGCCTCGGGCTTCACCCCTGGCCCTTGGGTGGCTGGGGGGGGGGACCCCTTGATTGAAGGGGTCCCCACTCCCCCAGGGTACCCCGGCCAGGGGTGACTAGTTGGATATTTAATGCCACGGCCGCAGGGCACGGCATAAAAGTGACCCCCGGCTGTGGCATTATCTGTCCAGCTAGTGGAGCCCGATGCTGGTGTTAAAAATACGGGGGACCCCTACTCGTTTTGTCCCCCGTATTTTTGGCACCAGCATCAGGCGCAGAGCCCGGTGCTGGTTTTAAAAATACGGGGGATCCCCTGTCAATTTTTCCCCCGCATTTTTAGAACCAGGACCAGCTCAATGAGCCCGAGGCTGGTTATGCTTTGGAGGGGGGACCCCACGCCATTTTTTTTCCTGATTTTACCGTTCCAGCAATAAAAAAAAAAAAAAAAAAAAAAAATTATTTTAACAAATATATAAATAATATTTGTGCCTCCCCCCCAAAGAAAAAAAGTACCTAATCCCTTCTAATATAAATAGATCTGCTATTCCAAAAAAAAAAAACACAAAAAAAAACATGTTTAAAATTTTTTTATTTGTTTTCACCCTCCAAAGTGTGGCGGATTGAAAATCGCGAATTTGCTGTCTAAAAGCACTGCAGGCGAATTTCCAAACTTGAATTGAATATGCTGGAGGCGAATTGCAGCATCTGTACCATTGCAGAAAAGGCGAATGCGGAAAAAGGCGAATTGAGAAAAGGCGAATTTTGACGGTCCGTTTTTTTGCGAAAAAGTACTGCACTGCATAGGCGAATTGATTTTTTGAGGCGAAAACGTTCCGGAATTCGCCTTTTTTTGAAATTCGCCCGCTATTGCATATACCCCTATGTCTTTATACTGAACCATACTGCTTGATGATCACTGGATCTCGGGTTTTTGCCCACTTTTACGTCAGATATTGTGTCTTCATTTGTAAGTATCATGTATAATATTGCGTCTGTACAAGTAGGCTCCTCCACCAATTGTTGGAGGGATGCTCCCTGCAAGGAATTCAGAATGTCCCTACTTCTAGTGGAACTTGCAATAGATACCTCCCAGTTTACATCAGGTAGATTAAAGTCTCCCATGATTTTAATTCCTTTACAGTACTTTTGTTTATAATAAAAACTTTTGTTAAATTCATTTTCTATACATTTTGGCTTATTCCAAAATGCTATGTGTCAAATCATTATTTATTATGGGGTTAAAAACTATATACTTTCTTGGGCTATAACTTGTGGCTCAGTCTGATATAGCCCGCTAAGTATTATAGAAGTGAAATTAGGTGAGTGTGCATGTGTTTTTAGTAAACTCATGTAATGCTGTTCTCTTTTACCTGGTGGTTGAAGTCTCCACCGTCGATGTAGATTTTTCCAGCTCTCCTCAGAGAGGTAAGGAGAAAATGTTCACACAAGGAGGCTGGTTTATATCTACTCACTTGGGAACATGTTTATTATGAAAATATTTTCCTTGCTAAATATTGTTTGACAATAAAGAGGAAATAAAGCTTCACAAACTTGTTATGAACAGGCAATGAGTGTTTCTTTCAAATACATGATACAATCAAACAATAAACAGTTCTACTTTACTAAGATTTCTATGTCTGGTCACTTCATAGTACTGAGCATTCTTAGTAAATCACACAACTCAATAATATAGCAGTACTATGGTTATCATCAAGTGATATATAACATTATGCAATCACAATTCTAACCACCCTTATTAAGCACATGAATTCACCTACTGTATTTCTATGAAAGTGTATAGTCTCTGACGTTATATGAGTGTGAATGTGTACAGTTCCCAAAGGTACCTTGAAACATTAGTATAAAATAGTTCAGCTGTGTTTTGCAAGGTTATAGATTCGGTTAGTTGGCACTCATTTAGTTCATTTAATGTTAATGGGCTATCTCCAAAGCTGGTACATAGTTCCCTTTCCAGCAAAACTAGGAAAGCAAGTTCTTGTTCCCTGCAACATGTATAGCTCCCTGATGTGTTTCAGCAGTATGGAGGTGCTGTCTCCATGAGTATTACAGTTCACGTTATTACTATTCCCTGCAAGATTTGCCAAGGTTTATTATCAGTCTGTAATTAGTTATGTCCTGTGCAGTAGCAGATTTTACCTATGGGTTGCAGAACTGCAGTTCCCCCAGGTAAAATCTGCCACCCAGCTCAGTGTCCGTGAAGCCAGATGCAGGGCAGTAGAGAGCCTGGCTGGGCCCAGGTACTTTTCAGGGCATGACCTAATCACATGAGGCATGGCCATGCACCCTTAGAAAAAATAAAGAAAAAATTGTATTTTAAGCACTTCCTTGGCCACACTGCAGCCCAGTACACAGCAGCATGTGCTGGGCTAAGAACAAAAGCTGCAGCTGCTGCTTCCAGGTAAGGGAAGGAGGACCTGGGCCCCCACTTGGCCTCTCCATCAGACCTGGGCCCAGGTAATTTGTACCCTCTCCCCCCTCTCTTGGCGCCACTGGCCAGATGCAGTACTGCATTATAACTTCACTGTGACTGGCAGTGACTTCCTACTGGAGGTCCTACCTGTCAGTCACAGACACACAAGGCAGTCCCATTGGGATGTATTTCTTTCCTCTGGGACTGCCAGACTGGGCTGCGATAGGCAGAGAGCTGGCTTCCTGTAGGAAGCCACTTTCTGCCTTCAACACAGCCCAATCCAGCTTCTATGGGCTGCAGGTGATGCAGTTCATAGACCCCAGGGGGTTGTGCATGTGCAGTCGCACTGCTGCATCTTGCGCATGCACCAGTCCTGGAACCTGCTGGATCCATTGCCCAGGTGCCGGGATCCAGGGCTTCATGTCTCTTCTGGGCTGGGAGTAGCTGCAGCCCCTCTATTTAAAGTAAGTAGGATCCGCTGCTGGTCTTGAGTATGGCTTGTCACTCTCTAGAATAAGCTGGTTAGCTGGGAATATCATAAATAAGTACTGTCTGTAAAAGGTGTAGTGTGCTGGGGTTCAAGTCTTACGATGCAGTTCTTGACACAGTTGGATGGACTGGAGCCACTTTCTCACGTGCTGGCAGCATAGCTCAATCTCTCCCTCTGAGTAATTGTCACAGTTGCTTCTGCTCTATGTGGGTCTATAGCACTAGGCTCCTGCCTCAGTCCAAACCCCATCTGGAACACAGGTGACACAGGGTTGTAAGTCTTCAATGCAGCACACCTCACAGCTCCTATCATGCACTGGATTAGCAGCCAAGGTTCGCAGAAAGATACTGGTTAAGTCTGCACACAGGAAACTAGTTATTCTGCAGATTGGTAGGTGCAGGAAGTTCCAGGATAAGTTGGTACCAATGGTAATACACAGATAAAGGGACAATGCTTCCAGCAGGTCTTAGTATAATGCTTACAGGAGCACACTGGTGTATGTTAAGGCTGATCACCACAGGAAAGCACTAGCACAGTGCTGAAAGATTGCACTGGAATGCTGAATACACTCAGAGACTGACAGGCAGATGAAGACAGACAGAGCTGCTGACCAGAAACCAGGAACTAGTGGATAGAAAAGTTGTACTGGCAATGTGCAATGAATTTGGAGAACTTAAATAGTGTACTCAGGGGATTTAGTCAGTAGACCACCGGTCAAATTACTGATGGCTAAATCCCACCCCACCCCACCTAAATCCCAACAGTCGGCATGCCGACTGTCAAGGACTATTCCCAGTCGTGGGTGTCCACGACACTCAGAGTGGGAATAGAACTTGTGGCAAGCTTAGCTCGCCACCGAGCCCGCAAGGGGCTTTTTGCGCTCCCCCCCATCGGCATTCCGCCGCCGGGATACCGCAGTCAGTATGCTGACTGCCAGGATCCCCAGCAGCGGTAACGCATACCCAACCCATACTCAGGGAGCAGATTGACTGTACTGGTCATCTGAATTAATGAAGTCTGGCATAGGAGCAGAATGATCATATAATCAAAGATAGGCGGCACCAATGCCACTCTGTATCCAGCAAATACTGACAAGTGGAATCCATGTTTAGAATGACATGTGGAATCTGAACAGTGGGGACTTGCCCTGAGGAATAGTGACAGCGCTGGGTGAGATAAGAGGGTTTGAAGAACCGTAATGTGACAAAATATGTAGTATAACCATGTCCAGATTGAAATGTTTTGCTTTCCAAAGCTCCATATAATGCACCTTTATTCTTAGTATAGATGAGTGTGTCCGGTTCTCTAAGAACCGGACACAACAGAACTTCCCGATCCGAGTACGCCTCAGAGTTTCCAGCCAGACTTCAATCCCAAAACTATGTAACACGTCATCATCCTGCTGTCGGATTCTCACGGGGGTTTTGGATTCTATAAAGGTCCTGGTGATTAGTGCCATTTATACTCCAGCTGTGGAGAGTACACTGAAAGGGCATGTCCGTCTCTTTCCTGGGGCTGTTGAGCGTGGGGCTGCTGGCTGCTGTGGGGTTGGTGTATCAGTCCAGGCATGCTCTGTCTGTCATTAAGTGGTGTATCTGACAAGGGGTGGTCTGTCCATAAGCCATATACATCCATGGGCTCTACCTCAGTGTTAAAACCCAGTATACTGTGTGTATATCCAGGGGCTGGTGAGTCCTATCAGTATCAGTCCAGGGGTGCTCTGTCTGTTATCTGCTGTATCTGACAAGGGGTGATCTGTCCATATACATCCAGGGGCTCTGCCCAGTGTTAAAACCCAGTATACTGTGTGTACATCCAGGGGCTGATGTGTCCTATTAGTTTTAGTCCAGAGTTGCTTTGTCTGTCATCTGGTGTATCTGACAAGGGGTGCTCTGTCCACCTAGGGGTGATCTGCCCTTTCATCCAGGGGCTCCACCCCAGTGTAAAACTAAAATAATAAATGCTAAAAAACCTAAAATATAATTATTTTAAAAAAATGTTTGTTCTGTACCAGGGATGGACATCAGAAGTCCACCATCAAATGATGGCTTGGCTTGCACCATCGAATCTTTTTATATGATGGTAACTGACCATCGTATCAAAAGAATTCAATAGAAGAAAAAAAATTATTTGATTAGCACATGTGAAAAAAAAGTTCTGTTTGCGCATGAGCAACCCTCTGTAGTATAGTGGCCAGAGATGGGACCTGTGGCACGACCATTGCTATGAAATGTGTACCATTAGATGGCAGCAAATATCAGAACGCCGCCATCGAATGGTGAAACTACCATTGCAACAAAAACATTGCAATACGATGTCCATCCCTATGCTGTACCCCAGTGTACTATACAATTTTTTTATTTTATTTTCATACTCATACATGTATTGTGCGAAACTGTGGGTAAAAATGGTACCACCGTAATATGTTATATTTCGTACTCGTGCGACACTGTTGGTGAAATTAAACCGCAGTATTCGATTACTATTTCTGACTCATACACGTATTGTGTAACACTGTAGTTGAAAGTAAACCGTAGCGTTAGATTATTATCTCTAACTCATACTCTAACTCATGCAAGTATTGTGACACTGTACAAATTGTGGTGTGTGCTGTACCACACATGATTCATGTTTGTTGATAGATATGGAGGACTAACAATTCAGAGGAATATCATCTACTAAGGCCGATGCCCAAGGGCATAGATGGCTTAAGCCAGGGCATGTAAAATCAAAGAAAATGTGCAATAACCAATAAAAATAATTGTCTATGCAAAAACACCATCACCAATGCCCCCAATGATTAATTTCAATTTTTAAAATCAAACAAATTAAATCAAATTACTAAGCAATCCTTTCTTCCACTACAAACACACTCTACCTACCTTGGGCCCTGATCTAGTTAATTAATACAAAAATGAGTTGTGTATATTGGTCAAAAACATACATATTTACAACATGGTACATACTGTGTGTAAAGCTGGCTGAGGCAACCTGAGACACTCCACCCATTGTTGTCAAACAGCTTCCAGCAGGGCCAGTAAACAGAATGGATACTGGGAGTTATAGTTCAGCTGGAGAGCCACAGGCTACCTTTCTCTGATGTTGAACAGCAAATCTTAGGGTGTGTACACACGGTGAGATCCCTGCTATGTTCAATTTTGACTATGCGATTTCCCTTGAACTCCCCCAGAGCCCAGATAGCACAGATTTTGACTATCTGTGCTTGAGATTTTGTCTATGTACGATTTTGACTAAGTGACAATTTTGACTATACTTTGTACTAGATAGTATACTAGATAGTCAAGATTGACTTGCCTGCACAGTCTATCTAGCCTTACGATACCGACCCCACGGGAGCGCGCATCGGGATCGAATCTGTATCGCAAGCTGCTTAGCACCATGACTAACTTTTCATAAGATTTTGACTATATAGTCAAAATCTCACAGATTTATCTCACCTTGTGTACACACCCTATGTCCCATTATCCAGAGCAACCACCCACAGCACAAAAAAACAAACATCTGTTTACAGTGTGTACTATTAGCACCTCTACAAACATGGCCACCACCTTTCTATTAGATGTACAAAAAATATATTGCATAGCTATCACTCATTCACACTGGGAGCTGCCATTTATGATTTGCTCCCTATGGTTATCAATATTCACGAGGATGTGGCACAAAATGGCTGCACACACTGTGTGTTAGCGACAGGTGCTCTGAAGATGTCACTAGGATTATCATGTTTTAGATGGATTGGACACAAATTGGTTTCAGTGAGCCTGCTCTGGTATACGCCCCAAACATCTTTGTGCAATGGTGTGAACAAGTCTAACATTGCATGATATCTTCTGACAAAAGCTCCACACTTGAATAGCGAACCTTCTCCAGGTCAAAGATACCTTTCAGGAACAGAAGAACCTGATCATACCTGTACTTTGAAAATAATTTGAACAGATGATTAGCAAACTTTTTCTAGGTCGAAGATATCTTTCAGGAAATTAAGAACTTGATCCTACTTTGAAAAAATTTTTAACGGATGATTAGCGAATCTTCTCCAGGTCGAAGATATCTTTCAGGAACAGAAGAACTTAATCCTACTTTAAAAAAAAGAATAGAGAGGAACTGACTGTAAATAAATGTTATTGAGGTTAATAATACTGTAGGAACAAAAACAGGCCCAAATTATGTGATTTTAGCTGATTTTATGATTTAAAATAAAAATAAAAAAAGAAAGACCAAAACCCGCAAGGACGCTTTTGGCTAAAACCAATACAGATCCAAAAACACGAAGGCAATACAGATCCAATACTAAAACCAAAAACCCAAGATTTGGGCCGGCGCATATCTCTAATTCTTATTGATTGTGTCTCTCAGGGCTTAATTCAGACCTGATCACAACGGCAACATTTTTCTCTAATAGGCAAAACCATGGGGGTAATTCCAAGTTGATCGCAGCAGGAATTTTTTTTAGCAGTTGGGCAAAACCATGTGCACTGCAGGTGGGGCAGATATAACATGTGCAGAGAGAGTTAGATTTGGGTGGGTTATTTTGTTTCTGTGCAGGGTAAATACTGGCTGCTTTATTTTTACACTGCAATTTAGATTTCAGTTTGAACACACCCCACCCAAATCTAACTCTATCTGTGCATGTTACATTTGCCCCACCTGCAGTGCACATGATTTTGCCCAACTGCTAAAAAATTTGCTGAAGCGATCAACTTGGAATTACCCCCCCATGTGCGGTGCAGGTGGGGCAGATATAACGTGCAGAGAGAGTTAGATTTGGGTGGGGTGTGTTCAAACTGAAATCTAAATTGCAGTGTAAAAATAAAGCAGTCAGTATTTACAGAAACAAACAAAAAAACCATATCTAACTCTCTCTGCACATGTTATATCTGTCCCACCTGCAGTGCACATGGTTTTGAAAAAAGAACTCAGCTGCGCGATGAAATTGGAAACACGAACAAATGTAATATGACAATGAAGGAACTTACATACAATAAAACATATAGGGGTATATGCAATTGCGGTCGAATTCCCGAAATTGTCGAATTTCGGGTCATTTTCGACCAAAAAAAAAAATCGCCTATGCAATTCAGTGCTTTCCGACCAAAAAACGGACTTTCAAAATTCGACTTTTTGAAATTCGAATTTTTGCAAATTCGACTTTTCTGCAATGATACAAGTGCTGCAATTCGACCAAAGCATATTCAATTCAAGTTTGGAAATTCGACAGAGGTGCTTTTAGACAGCAAATTCGTCATTTTCAATCCGCCACACTTTGGAGGGTGAAAACAAATAAAAAAATTTTAAACATGTTTTTTTTTGTGTTTTTTTTGGGGAATAGCAGATCTATTTATATTAGAAGGGATTAGGTACTTTTTTTTTTTTTTTTGGAAGCACAAATATTATTTATATATTTTTTAAAATATTTTTTTTTTTTATTTTTTTTTTTTTATGCTGGAACGGTGAAATCATAAAAAAAAATGGCGTGGGGTCCCCCCTCCAAAGCATAACCAGCCTCGGGCTCTTCGAGCTGGTCCTGGTTCTAAAAATGCGGGGAAAAAATTGACAGGGGATCCCCCGTATTTTTAAAACCAGCACCGGGCTCTGCGCCTGGTGCTGGTGCCAAAAATACGGGGGACAAAAAGAGTAGGGGTCCCCCGTATTTTTAACACCAGCATCGGGCTCCACTAGCTGGACAGATAATGCCACAGCCGGGGGTCACTTTTATGCCGTGCCCTGCGGCCGTGGCATTAAATATCCAACTAGTCACCCCTGGCCGGGGTACCCTGGGGGAGTGGGGACCCCTTCAATCAAGGGGTCCCCCCCCCCAGCCACCCAAGGGCCAGGGGTGAAGCCCGAGGCTGTCCCCCCCCCATCCAATGGGCTGCGGATGGGGGGGCTGATAGCCTTTTGTGATAATAAAAAGATATTGTTTTTTCCAGTAGTACTACAAGTCCCAGCAAGCCTCCCCCGCAAGCTGGTACTTGGAGAACCACAAGTACCAGCATGCGGGAGAAAAACGGGCCCGCTGGTACCTGTAGTACTACTGGGAAAAAAATACCCAAATAAAAACAGGACACACACACCGTCGACAGTAAAACTTTATTTCATACGTCGACACACACATACTTACCTATGTTCACACGCCGACATCGGTCCTCTTCTCCATGTAGAATCCACGGATACCTGAAAAGAAAAGATCAATATACTCACCTCAGCCATGGTCCAGAGATAAATCCACATACTTGGCAAAAAAACAAACCGAACACCCGCTCCATGCCGGACTGAAAGGGGTCCCATGCTGACACATGGGACACCTTTCCACGAATGAGACCTGTCAGTGACAGCTGTCACAGAAAGGTCTCTAAGCCAATCAGGAAGCGCAACTTCGTTGCGCTCACCTGATTGGCTGTGCGCTGTCTGTACTGTGACAGCACATCGCAAAGCCGCTCCATTACTTTCAATGGTGGGAACTTAGCGGCTAGCGGTAAGGTCACCCGCCGGTCAGCGGCTGACCGGCAGGTGACCCCACCGCTACCCGCAAAGTTCCCACCATTGAAAGTAATGGAGCGGCTTTGCGATGTGCTGTCACAGTACAGACAGCGCACAGCAAATCAGGTGAGCGCCACGGAAGTAGCGCTTCCTGATTGGCTGAAGGGACTTCAGTGACAGGAGTCTCGTGATGTCCCGGCATTCGGGAGAAAGGGGTCTGATGTGAAAGCATGGGACCCCTTTCTAGTCCGGTATGGAGCGGGTATTTGCGTTTTCTTTTTTTTTTACAAGTACGTGGATTTATCTCTCTGGACGTGGATTTATCTCTGGACGCTGGAAGGTGAGTATCATTTTTTCACAGGTACCCTCGGATCGTCGGAGACCGTGGCAGTCGGCGTGTCAACATAGGTAAGTATGTGTGTGTCGGTAGTGTGTAATAAAGTTTTACTGTCACGGTGTGTGTGTCCTGTTTTTTCTGGGGTATTTTTTTCCCAGTAGTACTACAGGTACCAGCGGGCCCGTTTTTCTCCCGCATGCTGGTACTTGTGGTTCTCCAAGTACCAGCTTGCGGGGGAGGCTTGCTGGGACTTGTAGTACTACTGGAAAAAACAATATCTTTTTATTATCACAAAAGGCTATCAGCCCCCCCATCCGCAGCCCATTGGATGGGGGGGGACAGCCTCGGGCTTCACCCCTGGCCCTTGGGTGGCTGGGGGGGGGGACCCCTTGATTGAAGGGGTCCCCACTCCCCCAGGGTACCCCGGCCAGGGGTGACTAGTTGGATATTTAATGCCACGGCCGCAGGGCACGGCATAAAAGTGACCCCCGGCTGTGGCATTATCTGTCCAGCTAGTGGAGCCCGATGCTGGTGTTAAAAATACGGGGGACCCCTACTCTTTTTGTCCCCCGTATTTTTGGCACCAGCACCAGGCGCAGAGCCCGGTGCTGGTTTTAAAAATACGGGGGATCCCTGGCCAATTTTTCCCCGGATTTTTAGAACCAGGACCAGCTCGATGAGCCCGAGGCTGGTTATGCTTTGGAGGGGGGACCCCACGCCATTTTTTTTTTCCGGGTTTTTCCAGTTTTTTACCGTTTTTTAAAATCGCGGCAAAATCCGCCAAATCGGCCGATTTTCGCCCGCGACTCTGGCGAATCCGTTTTTCATTGAATATGGTGAATTCCGGAAGCCACCTTCCGGAATTCACCTGGCGAATTTAGTCGAATTAAAAAACGGCGAAAAATTGCCGCGATTCGCCGTGAATTGCATATACCCCATAGTCTGGACTTAAACCTTATAGGGAAAGTAGTAAAATACCCTGTACTGGATATCAGATAAAACAAGCACTTGTGATGTGAGCGGTAACAATATGCAACATTTGTATCCAACAAGTAGAAACAGTATTGTATCCTGGATATGAATGAATTATTAGAATGTGGAGTAATTCATAAGTTTTAGACTGGTAATTGCAGTCCCATGAATGTATTGATGGAGCTCCGGTATGTAGAAATACTCCAATGTCAGATAAAGTCAAAATTACCTCTCCCGTGGGCTGGTTTCTAACCGAGCGTCCTCGGTTAGATTATCCTGCGCTGCCAACCACGTAGCTGTCACTGGGAGGAAGAGTGCAAAGCTTGCACCGGGCGGAGTCCTACACGGAGACGCTGCTGGAGGTATAGAAGAGCCGCTATGGAGACTGAGTTGCCAATGCCGCTCGGCGGGCCTCGATGTCAGCTGCGGTGTGCAGAGAATATAAGCCACTGCAGTGGCTGCAAGGCCAATATCGGTCTATAAATATAGATGAAAGTGCTTGTCATGCAAAATGCTTGTTAGGCAGAGTGTAGAAGTAAAAAAGAATTGAGGAGTCATAACCAGTTTCGTCACGCACCACGTGACTTTCTCACATGGTTTTGCCTGGTTTTAGGCCCTCAGTCTTTATGTACACAAAATACAAGCCATGCTTATTAGCATGGTATCTCATATTTTGAAGCAACAATACAGGATAGGCATAGTCATTTGAAATTCTAGACATTTATGGGCTGATTCTACATTGCACATAATTCTGAATGAAGTCAGAGCAATTGATTTTGAGCCAACTGTGCATATGTTGTGGGCCTCATACCTTAAACTAGAATAATAAATTTGCCATGGTTCTGTCATGGTCTTATATTCTGAGCTGAGTGTATGCAGAGGTATGTCCAGTCAGATTTCCTTCACCAAGGATTGGGCTAGTACAAATGCTGATAATACTGTGGTGGCTGCCATTGCAACCTGAGGCCACGTAGCAGTGCAGACACATGGGGGGTAATTCCAAGTTGATTGCAGCAGGAATTCTGTTAGCAACTGGGCAAAACCATGTGCAGTGCAGGTGAGTCATATATAACATGTGCAGAGAGAGTTATAGGCCCTACACACTGGCCGATTTTTTGAAAGATATGAACGATCTCGTTCATAAATGAACGAGAACTCGTTCATATCTTTCAGTGTGGAGACTCCAGCGATGAACGATGCGCGGCCCCGCGCTCGTTCATCGCTGGTCTCCCGTCGGCTGTGCATGCAGGCCAATATGGACGATCTCGTCCATATTTGCCTGCACTTCAATGCAGCCGCGTGACGGGGGGAGTGAAGAAACTTCACTCCCCCCGTCACTGCCCCCCCGCCGCCGGGTCGCTCGTCGGGCAGCTCGGCGGCGGGTCGGCCAGTGAGTAGGGCCCCTTAGATTTGGGTGGGGTGTGTTCAATCTGCAATCTAATTTGCAGTGTAAAAATAAAGCAGCCAGTATTTACCCTGCACAGAAACAAAATAACCCACCCAAATCTAACTCTCTCTGCACATGTTATATCTGCCACACCTGCAGTGCACATGGTTTTGCCCAACTGCTAAAAAATTTCCTGCTGCGATCAACTTGGAATTATCCCCATGGGGCGGTATCCTATTAGCAGCAGTACTTTCCCGTTGCTAATAGGATTGCCAGCACTCCTGATGCCGGCACTTATCGAGGATTATGCTTATGGTGCCTTAGGCACATGAAGTATAAGCCGTGATAAGGGGCCAGCGGAGCCTCGAAAACACATGGGATCTGGGACTTATCCCCGAACCCATGTGTTTTAGTGTGATCACGGGTATAATTTCGGCTGATCAAATAAACGGCCTCTAATTGGATACCGCAATAATGATAATTGGTCACGATTATCAATTGATAATTAATCACGATATATCTGGCCATTTTGATGGGCTGAAGCAGAATCAGGGTTAATAGGATACAACCCATAGATGCTTCTGACTCTGAATAACAATATATTGTTAACAATATATCTGAATAACAATATTTGCCTGGAACTTCAGATTGCTATAAGCAGCCAACATTGCAACCACATTACATGTGACTCACAATCAGACCCTATATTCTCTTCTATTCTCCACCTCTGTCTTCCTTCTCTTTCTTCTTCTGCTACTCATTCACCCTCCCTCCTCCTCCTTCCCAATTCACAGTGCAGCTGTTGTGATATACACATTGCACCACCCAGATGCACTGTAACTGAGGTACCAGTGGCAGGGAGTTGACTAGGAAATCAGATCAGAGCAGGGGATGGGCTAGTCACCTAGAAATGGACCTGACTCCCTGTGTTGACTATGGTTAATTTACCACTGTGAAAGTTGACCTGCAGCTGCAGTACCATCATTGATCTGGCAATGAGTAGTAGCAAATGTATGGGGTGGTCTGTGCGCAGATGCGGTTGCAATCTAACCAGTAATAATAACAAGCAATATCATGTGACACCAGTATAGCATACATTGGATAGCCTCTGTTAAAGTACTCTAAAGTTATCATTTCAGCGTTATCAAGGATATATCAATCATAAGAAGCGGCAGCTCCTACCTTGTTTGAGGAGGAGGGATGCCACTTTCCATGCTGTCGGGTGTCACCCTCCTTGTCCCCACCACTGCCTGAGTACCGGCATCTGTGCTACAGCATGTTCACAGGCTCTGGGGCCCACACATGTGCAGTAGCAGCGATGGTACTGCGCATGCGCAAAACAGACTGCATCAGCAGCAGCCCATAGATGCTGGTTAGGACTGACGAGACAGGGAGCTGGCTTCCTACAGGAAGTCCTACATAGCTCTCTGCCTATTGTAGCCTAGTCTGGCAGTCCCGGATGGAGGAAACACCTCCCATAAGGATTGCCTGTAGTGTCTGTGACTGGCAGGTAGGACTTTCAATAGGAAGTCACTGCCAGTCACCGTGAAGCCAGTGCAGTCTCATGTACTGCATCTGGCTTCAGTGACAGTGAGCTGGGTGGTGGATTTTACCTGGGGGGGCTGCAGTACTGCAGCGTATAGGTAAAAACTGCCACTGATATATAATTATTATTTATCCACAATTATATATATATATATATATATATATATATATATATAATTATTATTTATCCACAATTATAATTTATCCACAAATCCGGACAACAGGTGTCAAGCTGTGTGTTGCCTTTGTCAATCCATAATAAGTAGATGTAAGGACGTTAACCACCTAGTAACATCCTCCCTTATACGTCACTTACAGCGCATTCATCAGAAGTCATTGTCAAGTTCAGAAACTTTGGGTAAGAGCCTAAGCAGTCACTGACACCTAAATCCCTTCTTCCTCTTTTACTTAAGCTCCTGCAAGCCACACCACCAACTCCCTCATATATATTAATCTAATCCAGTGTAGATTGGTCTTCTTCCACCCATGTAAGCATCTCAGGGATTAGAAAAATGAAACGGAAAAAACCTGATCCAAAATGTACATGTAGAAGTGCATGTATTCACATACACTTCTGCTCTGCGAATACTGAGCACCACGTGACTAATGTCACTAGTGGGACCCGGCAGCCAATCATGAGCCACTGTCATAGCAACAGCTTCCTGAGTGGCTATGGCCTCCCAGGGCTCTGCCTATCACAGTTTGCCCAAAGGAATGAATGGAGCATCTCGGCTCCATTCACTTTTATGGTGAGAATCGCTTAAATGGAAAAAACCACAAGGGTCATCCCCAATTTACCTTGTGGTTTCCCCTCTAACCATGACATGTCAAGACAATTGCCACTCAAGACAACGTATTTTTATGTGAACATGTGATCCTTGCATCCAGGAACAAGCAAGTTCACTCTTTTAACAAATATATAGAGAGACTTCCAGACTGATGACAGTTTACAATTCTATAAACACTGTTGACGATGCAGTGCACTATCCTCCTGAATTGCTTAATAATCTTTCAGCATCAGGATTACCCACACATCTTATAACCTTAAAGTTGTTGTGCCAATAATACTGATGAGGAACTTGAATCTGCCTAAATTGTGCAATGGAACATGACTAAAAGTTAAATCATTTAGAAGAAAAAGGATGTAGTTATGATCCCAGCGGTCGGGACCCCGGCAGTCAGCATTCCGACGCCGGGATCCAGGCTGTCAAAATACCGGCATGGGTCTCAGGACTATTCCTACTCGTGGGTGTCCATGTGAGCCACCGAGCTCGCAGCGTGGCAAGCGCAGTGAACCCACAAAGGGATTTGCTGCGCTCGCCCCCAGTTAGCATTCTTGTGGCCGGGATCCCAGCGTTGGTATGCTGACCGCCAGTCACCCATTCCCAACTCCAATGAAAAGTTATTGAGGCAACTATGACCGCCGGTCACCCATTCCCAACCCCAAAGTAAAGTTATTAAGGCTACTATGTTGACAGAATGTGATAAAGGTGAAAATGTATTTGTTCCTTTAATTGCTTTAATTCCCAATAACTTTTCCTAAGGTTTAAGAGACTTCAATTCCCAGTAAACATCTGCTTTGCTACGAAAATTAACAAGATAAAATATATGGATGATCTTAACTGCGCAACTAGGTGAAATGCAGCCTATGAGAGAAAAGCGGTTCCCCACAAATATCCACATAAAATAGACACATTTTTACAAAAATCCCTCACAATGGCGCACAACACCAAAAATAATTAAAAGTCCTTACTCCATATAATAGGGAGCCACAGATGAACACAATTCTTATTCACTTGAGGTAATTAAATTAGGCACCGGGGGAGACACCTGTTGTCCGTGGGATGAAGAAGCCCATTGTCATGCCTGGACAAAATACCCAAAAATCCACCTCTTTGGTGTGGAATTATTTATCCACAAATCCGGACAACAGGTGTCAAGCTGTGTGTTGCCTTTGTCAATCCATAATAAGTAGATGTAATGACGTTAACCACCTAGTAACATCCTCCCTTATACATCACTTACAGCGCATTCATCAGAAGTCATTGTCAAGTTCAGAAATTTTGGGTAAGAGCCTAAGCAGTCCACTGACACCAAAATCCCTTCTTCCTCTTTTACTTAAGCTCCTGCAAGCCACACCACCAACTCCCTCAACGTCAATTTCCTCCGCAGTCAGGAAGTTCAGTAGTCTCCATATAATAGGGAGCCACAGATGAACACAATTCTTATTCACTTGAGGTAATTAACGTCCGTTTGACAGAGATATTTCCATATGTAGACTCTTAGTCACAGCTCCCCCTGTACCCAGTCAAATCTAAGTTCCATGGCTCCCCCGCCTCTCTCTGTCCCTACATTCTTGCTGCCTCTATCCCTATGTCCCTGCTACCGCTCTCTGTCCTTACAGTATGTCCCTGCTGCCTCTTTCCCTGTGTCCCTGCTGCCTCTCTCTGTCCCTCCTGTATGTCCCTGCTGCCTCTCCTGCTCAGCTTGAGTCTGAATTACAGGTGTGCACATGTAGCAGAGGCACTCAGTGCTCTAAATTCTGCATTGAGTGCGTCCTTCTACCACAGTACTTCTTACCTACAGATAATGGTGCAGCTCCCAGTCACTGGTAGACAAGGTCCCTGTGCTCACTGCATATTAGTAATGGGGAAATGCAGTATCAGATACAGGGACTGAGTCAGTTCCCAGAGCCTCTCTCCATGGCACATTTTAAAATAAGAATGGAAGGAAGATATTGCCTTGATTTGATATGTCATGTGTTTGGGGAGTTTGATGGGTTGATCTTGGACCTTTGCTATGCCATCGGTGGCACGTGCATGTGGTAGTGAAGGGGTGGTTAGATGGGACCAGAGTGGGACAAAAGACAGTACTAAAAACATTCCCTGGACATATCCTATTTCATCTGATATAGTAAAGCCTCTTGTTCCAATTTTTGCATTCACATATGGGAGATACGATATTCTGCTGTAATATTGTATATTCAGACTTGCTGATGCTAGCATGACAATATATCACTTAAAATGGACCTTGAAAATTTAGTAACAATTAATCAAACCCTAATGCAGTAAATCGAAAGTCAATTCTATAGTGTTATATATTCTTTTAGACAACTTTTTTTAATGTATTTGTGTTAAAAGTCTGTAAAACATCTATTTAGTAAATGCTTCTTTCTTTTAAAAACATCGTTGTATTGGTCATTATACATGCATATTTGTTTTTCAACTAGCATGCATAATAAATAACTGCTCATTTATTAACAGGTCGGTGCCATTCACAACTTCCATGGGGGGAAATCCTTTATATTGGCTCATCTAACTGCACGCTACATGAGTTTCATTCTTAATTGCCTTATTGAACCCCAAGTATGCTGCTTCTGAATCAGTAAATCAATAAAGACACCAGATGAATTCAAGCAACTTGCTGAAAACAGATTGAGTGCAAGTAAGTGATTTTACTGTTCTCTATAAAAGCTATTGTAATCTTTGCTTTAACAATATATTATATTATATCTATGTTTCTAAATGTGTATAGTAAAGAAATAGATAGATAGATGAGCTCTTGAAAAGTTTTCATGATTGGCACAGTATTGTAGCAAAGATTGATATCTGTTCTCTCTAATAGTATTTCTAATTGTCCCACTTATTTACTTGACAGTCCTAGAGTGCCGTATAGTGGTTAAACTCCTGGAGGCAATGGAGACATTGGCCTCTGGGTACCAGCTGTCAAGGGGGCATTGAAGAGCAGTGCCAGTTGGAGTACCAATGTGGTCACTGCCTGGACTCTGATGGAGTTGCAGTCATACTGTCATTTCTAGCTTTGGCTGGAGCAACGCTGGATTGGTTCATCCTTTCACTGCGGCCCCTGTGGTTCAGAAGAGACCTTAGGCAACACGGTGGTGTGACAACATGGATCTTACATCCGCCCACCATCCCGCCTGCACAGTTTGTTGGAGACAGCACTGAGGTTGCACGTTAAGTTGCTGATGGACTGCTGGGCAGGAAGGGCCTGGGAGCTCCTCTCATTTAGAGAAAGGAAAGGTTATATAAGTCTGCTGTGTTGGGCAATATGGAGTTTTTTTCTGTTTGGGGTAATGTGTCTTTTTTGCGCCTGGGCACCTCGTAAGAACTTGCTCCCCTGGTACTGTATGTTGTCACTTATCGCCTCACTCACTCAACAGGCAATACTAGCACATGCTGTTGCTCAAAATTTGTGATAATTATGTGGACCCTGCAGCTATATGACTGGCATAACATGTAATGTATAGCAAGAGGACAGGAACTATGTTAATATAAATTAATACATTGTAAGTGAAAGCACAACCTGAGAAAATAATAAAATAATAAGGCAAATAAATAATAAATAGAAAATAATATGCATTTAGGAAAAGAACAATTGGCTGTTAGTCAGCTAGTGAAACATATACTGTTATGCTGCTGCATGCTTATTGTGACAAGCTTTTTGTGTATTTTCTACTGAATTCAAGTATTGGAAATCCCTCTAGGAATCATGTGTTTGAACTTGATAGGGTGCAAGAGTGATATGTGCCATTAACAGTGTGTTATGAAGAACTGCTAGTGTGCAGTCAAGGCTAGTATGAATGAAACAAAGCTGTAAAGCTATTGCTAGAGTAATACTGTTATGGCAAAAGAAATAGTCTATAGAAAACATGTAATACTGTATATCTATTCTAACCGAGGAACTTCACGCCTAGATAGTGAATGTCAGTGTCTGGTCCAAGGCTGGATTAAGGGCCACATGGGCGTGGAGCTGAAAATGATTAAGTGCCTATTGTGAGAGCTGTGGTCAGTGATATATGGGTGTGTACACCACCCTACACCATCAGTCCCATCTCCCTAAATATGTAAAATTAGAAAAATTGCATCATTTGGTGGGGAAAATATGTTTTTTTATGATTTATGGCCATGGATTTGTGTGGCCAGCTGGTAACTGATAATCATCAGGCGGTCATGATGATGGGCTTATTGTTATGGAAGCATGGAACTGTAGTTCCATCCACCACATTATTAATTTGGCCCTGGTAAGGCTGCAGAACCCAGTGTTCCTGCTGCAGCATTGAAGACAGCGTTGGACTGTGCCATGAAGGGCCCACCAGGGCAATGCAGTGGTAGGTGCTCATTCTTAGGGGTGTGGTCTATCTCCAGTTGGGGTGTGGCCAGCCACCACAGTGGTTTGGCTATTAGAGAGTGCATGGTCTGGGAACCTGGATAAATATATACATTGAAAATACAGCTAGTACATGCATGAAAATGTACCACATTAATGTACAGCAGCAATGTACTGTAGAAAATACACCATAGTCATGTGAAGTATAAACATAGAATGTGACGGCAGATAAGAACCACTTGGCCCATCTAGTCTGCCCCTTTTTTACCATATTTTTACCTCAAACCTTATTTGATCCTTATTTCTTTGTAAGGATATCCTTAGGTCTATCCTATGCATGTGTAAATTGATCTACTGTCTTCGCCTAAAGATGATTCAGTACCAATACACTATGACATCTATAGTGTGGTTATTATACATATAGAGCTTATGGGAAGTGGATATATGTGGAAAGGTGAACTGGAGTATATATTAGAAGGCTTCTGAAACAAATAGCAAAACAAAAAATACATCAATTTTTCTTGAGGACATTGGAGTTGAACCTGGACCAATGGGTTGTTAACTGGGAGCCCTAACCACTAGGGCATAGGTGCAATATAATGCTTCAATATGCTTTTTGCTATATTTGTAATGTAAATATCCTCACAATGCTCTACATCAACGGTAATAGATTAATGGCAATAGTGAGTAGTGTGAGGATTTTATTTTTATATTTTTCTGCTACCTATATAAGATTGGTTTTTATAATGATGTTTCACCTTTCTGGGTAATTTCTATTATACTGTGTCTGGAGTTTTGACTCCCGTGCTGAGCACTCAGAGTTTGTTTATCACTAATACACTATGATCTTTATAGTGTGCTTATTTATTTATTTATTTATTTATTTATTTATTTATTTAGTACTTATGGGAAATGGATTTATATTGAAAAACATGCATTGAAAAACGAACTGGAGTAAATATTAGAAGGATTTTGAAAGAAATTAGCAAAATAATAAATATGCATGTTTCTCTGGAAGACACGGGAGTCAAACCTGGAACAATAGGTTGCTGGCTGGGAGCCCCTACCAGTAGGGCATATGAGCTACATAGATTAGATGTGTTTTTGTTATATTTGTATTGTGCATATCCTCAGTTTGTTATACACGCTATGCCATAAATAGAATAAAAAGAATATAGAAATATAACTTAATTTATGCACAACATGACAGTGTGAAAAGGTATAAAGTATATAAAAAAAATAGTTGGTTATAGACTTTGTGAACATGCTGATCACTATATTGTATATGGATTTGTTTTAAAAGTAACGATGCACCTGGCTGCTGTAGCACACCTGTATTCTATAAGTAAAGGGTAAAGCACATTGGAAGGCACACTAGTTAAATACATGGACTTTGACTACTGATCAAAACACCTTCTGAGGAAACCGTTATACCAAAAGAACGGAGAAACGCGATAAGAAACTTCTGATCCTGCACCTGGACATGTAACGGATCCACTGCTCTGCACCAGTGACAGCGCTCTCCCTCCTTACCATGGACTCTGAACTATGCCAGAACAGGTAGCTCCCACCCGGTAACCAGCATCTATTAGGACCGGACGGCAAAGCACATGGAACCTGCTGGCGATATTATTTGTGCACTAGATTACCAAATACGGACAGAGATCGGGGGCCTGTGGAGCAATACTGCACCCCCAAACAAACAATACATGGTATTAATATCAGCGGTGCTTAATACAAGTGAAGTGGAGCATGGCGCTATCCCGCAATATACCCGGTGGGTAAGAGCTGAATAGCGGCAGAGACATTCCAGCATGCTATATTGAACTACTGTATATTCAGCTAAACATTCCAGCATGCAATATTGAGCTAAACTAATGCTGTTGTAGAGACTGGAATCCGATGGTTAATTGGTCCAAGACTAATCTATTTACTAAGCCTTGGATGGAGATAAAGTCACTGGAGACAAAGTACCAGCCAATTGCCTCCTAAATGTTATTTTTCGAACACAGCCTGTGGCATAGTAGTTAGGAGACGATCGGCTGAGACTTTATCTCCAGCGACTTTATCTCCATCCAAGGCTTAGTCAGTGAATAGACCTAAGGGTGCTATTTTATGATGTATATGTAAATGTATATATATATATATATATATATATAAGTATGGTATGTAGGCGGCACTCGTGGACTTAATTCAAATAAGAAACCCGGACACTCCTGGGTTGAATACAACGTTTCGGATTTATTATCCTTCGTCAGGTATATAACAAATGCAAGAAATCAAGCTTACCTTTATGCAGTTAAGAAACACCAAGTGAAAGTGAAAGTAAGTGCAAAAACACTCCCCATGCTGCTGCTGCTGACGTCATCACCAATAGACGGCGCCTGAGCAGTGACTGGGACAAAGTGAAAATGAAAGTGAAAGTAAAAACCGTTACCATGGTTACAATGATACATTGTACAAACGGACATTACTACAAATGATCTTACAGCAATACTACAAAAAATAGCAACATAACCATTATAAGAAACAATTAAAGGAAATCATTTCATTCAGTCCATGCGGGGAAACGGTATTCAAAAGATGTATCCATTTAATTTCTAACTGCAGAAGGATCTTTCCTCTATCACCCCCCCTGATATCTTCCTTGACATGGTCCAACATCATGTAGCGTAATGAGGAGAGACTGTGCTTGCAAGTTTTAAAATGTTTGGCAACAGGCTGATCTATGTTTTTCCCTTCCAATATCTGGTTAATGGCACTGCGGTGTTGTGCCATTCTTTCTTTGAACTGGCACACCGTTTTGCCTATGTAATATAAGCTGCAAGGGCACCTAATGCAGTAGATCACATATTTGCTGGTGCAAGTAAAAACATGTTTTAATTTGATCTGTTTACCACTATGTGGATGCCTGATATAATTGCCGGTGTCCAGATAGGTGCAAGTAGTGCAACCTAAGCACCTGTAGTTTCCTGGTTTTTTAGTCATGAAGTGTTTAGGATATGTGGGTGACATGTTAGCAATGTCAACATGTATCACATGGTCCCCGATGTTTTTACCCCTTGTATAACAAGGTAGTAACGCACTTTCAGACAATTCTGCAAGGTCTGGGTCTGCTTGGACTACTGGCCAAACCCTTTTAGCGGTACTGACAATGGTCTTAGTAGATACCGTGTAATTGTTGACCCAAATCATGGTAGTGTCTATTTTATTAGGTTTGGGACAGGTGATATTCTTTACTTTAGGTGCTTTGAGTGCCTTAATTTTAGCTGATTGTAAATCCTTGTTGCTGTACCCCCTTTCTAGAAATTTTTTAGTCATAAGTTCCATTTTATTCACCTCATCAACAGGATCACTGCAAATGCGGTTAACCCGTAAGAATTGCGAATAGGGGAGACCTCTTTTAAGGGAGCTCGGATGGTGGCTGGAGGCATGCAGCATATTGTTGCAATCAGTGGGTTTCTGGTAAATAGATGTACTGAAGTCAACACCACGTATTTTTACCTCTACATCTAAAAAATGTATGTTTTCCTTTTGAATGTTCCACGTAAACTTGATGTGTCTGTCCCTAGTAGGGACAGACACATCAAGTTTACGTGGAACATTCAAAAGGAAAACATACATTTTTTAGATGTAGAGGTAAAAATACGTGGTGTTGACTTCAGTACATCTATTTACCAGAAACCCACTGATTGCAACAATATGCTGCATGCCTCCAGCCACCATCCGAGCTCCCTTAAAAGAGGTCTCCCCTATTCGCAATTCTTACGGGTTCACCGCATTTGCAGTGATCCTGTTGATGAGGTGAATAAAATGGAACTTATGACTAAAAAATTTCTAGAAAGGGGGTACAGCAACAAGGATTTACAATCAGCTAAAATTAAGGCACTCAAAGCACCTAAAGTAAAGAATATCACCTGTCCCAAACCTAATAAAATAGACACTACCATGATTTGGGTCAACAATTACACGGTATCTACTAAGACCATTGTCAGTACCGCTAAAAGGGTTTGGCCAGTAGTCCAAGCAGACCCAGACCTTGCAGAATTGTCTGAAAGTGCGTTACTACCTTGTTATACAAGGGGTAAAAACATCGGGGACCATGTGATACATGTTGACATTGCTAACATGTCACCCACATATCCTAAACACTTCATGACTAAAAAACCAGGAAACTACAGGTGCTTAGGTTGCACTACTTGCACCTATCTGGACACCGGCAATTATATCAGGCATCCACATAGTGGTAAACAGATCAAATTAAAACATGTTTTTACTTGCACCAGCAAATATGTGATCTACTGCATTAGGTGCCCTTGCAGCTTATATTACATAGGCAAAACGGTGTGCCAGTTCAAAGAAAGAATGGCACAACACCGCAGTGCCATTAACCAGATATTGGAAGGGAAAAACATAGATCAGCCTGTTGCCAAACATTTTAAAACTTGCAAGCACAGTCTCTCCTCATTACGCTACATGATGTTGGACCATGTCAAGGAAGATATCAGGGGGGGTGATAGAGGAAAGATCCTTCTGCAGTTAGAAATTAAATGGATACATCTTTTGAATACCGTTTCCCCGCATGGACTGAATGAAATGATTTCCTTTAATTGTTTCTTATAATGGTTATGTTGCTATTTTTTGTAGTATTGCTGTAAGATCATTTGTAGTAATGTCCGTTTGTACAATGTATCATTGTAACCATGGTAACGGTTTTTACTTTCACTTTCATTTTCACTTTGTCCCAGTCACTGCTCAGGCGCCGTCTATTGGTGATGACGTCAGCAGCAGCAGCATGGGGAGTGTTTTTGCACTTACTTTCACTTTCACTTGGTGTTTCTTAACTGCATAAAGGTAAGCTTGATTTCTTGCATTTGTTATATACCTGACGAAGGATAATAAATCCGAAACGTTGTATTCAACCCAGGAGTGTCCGGGTTTCTTATTTGAATTAAGTCCACGAGTGCCGCCTACATACCATACTTATATCAAACTCAGAAGGAAGGCACCGGGCAAGATGTCTACATTTATTTGGCGGAGTGCCGAGTGTATCTTTACTCTATATATATATATATATATATATATATATACATACTGTATATAGATATATATATATTAGAAATGAGCGGGTTCGGTTCGTCGAGATCTGAACCCCCCGCCGAACTTCATGTGGTTTACACGGGTCCGAGGCAGCCTCGGTTCTTCCCGTCTAACACGCAAAGCCGAACGGGGGAAAACGTCATCATCCCGCTGTCGGATTCTCACAAGATTCGGATTCCATATAAAGAGCCGCGCGTCGCCACCATTTTCACTTGTGTATTGTCGATTGAGCGGAGAGGACGTGGCTACGTTCTCTGCTTAAAAAGCTCAATATCTGTGCTCAGTGTGTTGCATTGTGGGGACCAGTATATAGTAGTACAGTGCTGCATTGTGGTGACTACCAGTAGATAGTAGTACAGTTGTCCATTGCTGTATCTTGCAGCTCCGTGTCAGACTCTGTTCTATTCTCCTGATCAGTGCTCAATATCTTTGCTGCATTGTGGGGACCAGTATATAGTAGTACAGTGCTGCATTGTGGTGACCACCAGTATATAGTAGTACAGTACAGTTGTCCATTGCTGTATCTTGCAGTTCCGTGTCAGACTCCGTTCTATTCTCCTAATCAGTGCTCAATATATTTGCTGCATTGTGGGGACTAGTATATAGTAGTACAGTACTGCATTGTGGTGACCAACAGTATATAGTAGTACAGTACAGGTGTCCATTGCTGTATCTTGCAGCTCCATGTCAGACTCGGTTCTATTCTCCGAGTCAGTGCTCAATATCTTTGCTGCATTGTGGGGACCAGTATATAGTTGTACAGTGCTGCATTGTGGTGACCACCAGTATATAGTAGTACAGTACAGTTGTCTATTGCTGTATCTTGCAGCTCCATGCCAGACTCAGTTCTATTCTCCGGATCAGTGCTCAATATCTTTGCTGCATTGTAAGGACCAGTATACCAGTAGTACAGTGCTGCATTTTGGTGACCATCAGTATATAGTAGTACAGTTGTCCATTGCTGTATCATGCAGCTCCGTGTCAGACTCAGTTCTATTCTCCGGATAAGTGCTCAATATCGTTGCTGCATTGTGGGGACCAGTATATAGTAGTACAGTGCTGCATTGTGGTAACCACCAGTATATAGTAGTACAGTACAGTTGTCCATTGCTGTATCTTGCAACTCCGTGTCAGACTCAGTTCTATTCTCCTGATCAGTGCTCAATATCTTTGCTGCATTGCGGGGACCAGTATATAGTAGTACAGTTCTGCATTGTGGTGACCACCAGTATATAGTAGTACAGTACAGTTGTCCATTGCTGTATCTTGCAGCTTCATGTCAGACTCATTTCTATTCTCCGTCAGTGCTCAATATCTTTGCTGCATTGTGGGGACCAGTATATAGTAGTACAGTGCTGCATTGTGGTGACCATCAGTATATAGTAGTACAGTTGTCCATTGCTGTATCTTGCAGCTCCGTGCCAGACTCAGTTCTATTCTCTGAATCAGTGCTCAATATCTTTGCTGCATTGTGGGGACCAGTATATAGTAGTACAGTGCTGCATTGTGGTGACCACCAGTATATAGTAGTACAGTACAGTTGTCCATTGCTATATCTTGCAGCTTCGTGTCAGACCCGTTTCTATTCTCCGGATCAGTGCTCAATATCTTTGCTGCATTGTGGGGACCAGTATATAGTAGTACAGTGCTGCATTGGGGTGACCACCAGTATATAGTAGTACAGTACAGTTGTCCATTGCTGTATCTTGCAGCTCCGTGTCAGACTAATTTCTATTCTCCGGATCAGTGCTCAATAGCTTTGCTACATTGTGGGGACCAGTATATAGTAGTACAGTGCTGCATTGTGGTGACCACCAGTATATAGTAGTACAGTACAGTTGTTCATTGGTGTATCTTGCAGCTCCGTGTCAGACTCAGTTCTATTCTCCTGATCAGTGCTCAATATCTTTGCTGCATTGTGGGGACCAGTATATAGTTGTACAGTGCTGCATTGTGGTGACCACCAGTATATAGTAGTACCGTACAGTTGTCCATTGCTGTATCTTGCAGCTCCGTGTCAGACTCAGTTCTATTCTCCTGATCCGTGCTCAATATCTTTGCTGCATTGTGGTGACCACCAGTATATAGTAATACAGTGCAGTAGGCCAGAGTGTTATCTTCCTGCACCATGTCACTTCTAGTATCCTGATCAGTGCTTAATATCTGTGCTAAGTGTCAGTGCTGCATTGTGGTGACCAGTTTACTACAGTACAATAGTCCAGTGCTATTCTCGCTGCTCAGTGTCAGTTCTCCGTAGTATCATCAGTGATCAGTATAATCAGTTCTCAGTATAATCAGTGCACTGTTAGACGTGCACCCGTTTTCCGTCATTAGTGCATTGGAATTAAGACAATTGATGAAGTTATTGTGTCCCCGGTACAAAATCCCATCTAGATTCCACTTCACTAGGCAGGTGATAGCGAGATTTTACCAATTAATATCAGTGGTTTATAATATTAATTACAGTGATCTTGCCAAATGATTCCAGTGATTTTGTCATGCTCTTCCAGTGATTTGGACCAATAATACCATTGATTAGAACAAATAATTCCTGTGATTTTGTCATTTTCTTCCAGTGATTTGGACCAATAATACCATTGATTAGAACAAATAATTCCTGTGATTTTGTCATTTTCTTCCAGTGATTTGGACCAATAATACCATTGATTAGAACAAATAATTCCTGTGATATTGAGGTGTTTGTGTCGCTTAGCTTAGCCAACCAGTGACCACAGTGCACCTCTTTTTCTATTTTCTTTGCATCATGTGCTGTTTGGGAACTATTTTTTTAAGTGCCATCCTGTCTGACACTTCCGTATATGTCCAGTGGTACTGCCATTTGATATAATTCCCGACATTACTGCCATTTAATTCCAGATATTTTGTCATTTTCTTCCAGTGATTTGGACCAATAATACCATTGATTAGAACAAATAATTCCTGTGATTTTGACATTTTCTTCCAGTGATTTGGACCAATAATACCATTGATTAGAACGAATAATTCCTGTGATTTTGTCATTTTCTTCCAGTGATTTGGACCAATAATACCATTGATTAGAACGAATAATTCCTGTGATATTGAGGTGTTTGTGTCGCTTAGCTTAGCCATCCAGCGACCACAGTGCACCTCTTTTTCTCTTTTCTTTGCATCATGTGCTGTTTGGGGCCAATTTTTTTAAGTGCCATCCTGTCTGACACTGCAGTGCCACTCCTAGATGGGCCAGGTGTTTGTGCCGGCCACTTGGGTCGCTTAGCTTGGTCATCCAGCGACCTCGGTGCAAATTTTAGGACTAAAAATAATATTATGAGGTGTGAGGTGTTCAGAATAGACTGGAATTGAGTGGAATTTATGGTTATTGAGGTTAATAATACTATAGGATCAAAATTACCCCCAAAGTCTTTGATTTAAGCTGTTTTTGAGGGTTTTTTGAAAAAAAAAAAAAACACCCAAATCCAAAACACACCCGAATCCGACAAAAATTTTTAAGGGAGGTTTTGCCAAAATGCGTCCAAATCCAAAACACGGCAGCGGAACCAAAACACAAAACCTGAAAAATTTCCGACGCACATCACTAATAAATATATATATATATATATATATATATATATATATATATACATATATATTTTTCTAAGAACAAAAGAAGAATGCGCTCATAGTGCAGATAAGTTTGATAATTTATTTTCACACAGGTAGGTCAAAGCTGCTCACAATAATTAAAAAGACTCGTACCCTATATTCCCACTCTGTGGGCTGATTACCACATGGTATAAAGAAAACCCCAGGCAAAGACCTGCACACCGCCGTCCAAGGACCAGGACCTGAAACCCACGTCGCTGGCTGAAGATATCGGCCGTGACTCGTCCGGACACCACGTCAATGGAACAGTCAGAGATACAGTGCACACGGGTGAATCGAGCGTCTGATAGGCCACGCTCCAACGCGTTTCTTAAGGTACTTCATCAGGAGGCTGGCCCACCAGACGCAACACTGATCTTAATATACTCTGCAGGCCAAGCAATCAGCCATTCACGGCCGCCGGATAGTTTAACAGAGACTTCTACTTAATCAGCTGTTTACCGCAATTGCATTCATTTGCACTAAACATGGTTTAAAACACTGGGATGAATCACATCATATATAAAAGCATGCTATGTGGCAGTGACATATAATATATTGCATAAAACAACAATTATAGTAAAAATACACATAAATACAAAAAATACATATACGTATACCCGCATTTATACATAGACAAACATTTTTCAATAGATTAATAAAACATTTTTTAATTAATAATACATGGTGAGAGTTTCTTTAAATGATTAATGCATAATGGGACTTTCTTTAGGTGCTGAATAATCATAAAGGCTGAAACGCTTATACAATAAGCTAATTCAAGTTTCCATTAGGAAACCCAAAGCGATACATTTATTATGAGGTCAATGTTATTTACCTTAAAAGAAACAATGTTTTGCAACATTTTTGTAACTATAGTTATATTCTGGATACATAGAGACTTAACTTATTCATAAAAACTACTTAAAACAGCCTCCGACACTGAATGTTTTTTTACACTAGATACTTTATTACAAATAGTGTCAATGGGCAAAATGTACACTATTTTAAACCTTTTATTTAAATCTTTCGTTTAGACAGCAGACTAGCTTTTTTTAATCCAAATGGTAGGCACATAATAAATTCCAATAGGCAAACAACTATATTCGCTATGCACATTTACCAATCTAAAAGTTCTCAATTATTATAAACCATAATCAACCAAGTGCCAGACCCCACCTGAAATCGATTATATACTCATTCTCAGATGTACTAACAGATCGCACACATATTTCCACCCCACAGGGACAGTAGCTTCTCTATTCCCCTAATCACTGCAGTATCTAGGTATCTGTAATGAAAATTAAACTCCATTCTATCTTTCACGGATAAACGGAGTAATTTCATAGTTCTCATTTAGACCATGAGGAATGAGTGTGTTTAATGTGAGTATCCAGAAGGTTTCTCGCTTTAGAAGTTGTTCTTCTCTATTACCTCCATCTGGATTTTGGGCCACATGTTCAATCCCCACAAATTTGAGACAACCAGGATCAGCATTATGCTTTTCCACAAAGTGTCGTGGAACACTGTGGTTCAGAACCCTATTCCTAATATTCCTGGTATGCTCCAAAATCCTCAATTTTAGAACCCTTTTTGTCTTTCCCACATATCGGAGCCCACATGGGCAAATCAGCATATATATACAGAAAGAGGTATTACAATTAATAAAGGACTTGATATTAAAAGCCATTCTTTTATTATCATTATAAAAGGTCTTTGTGCCTCTCTCTGCTAGGCTGCATATTTTACAATGCCCACAGTTAAAAAAGCCTTTCATAGAACTCAAAAAATGTTCCCCATTATTAGTCTTAATTTTAGCTAATTTACTTTTAGATACCAATGATTTAATCATATTAGATTTCCTATAGATCATTTCCGGCCTCTTTGGAAGCTCAGGGCCCAAGATTGGATCAAGTTTTAACACATGCCAATTTTTCTTCGTTATTCTTTCTAACTGTCTGAAATCTGTACTAAACTGAGTGACAAAGGGACAGAACGTTTTTTTCTGACTATCCTTTTTCTTATACTGTAAAAGGGAATCTCTCTCTTTCCCCCTTGTTTTCACTCTGGCTGTTTCAACTACTTCCTTTGGGTACCCTCTCTCCTGAAATCTTGCTGTATAAATATCAGCTTGTTCATCAAATTTCATCAGATTAGTACAATTTCTTCTAAGTCTCGTATATTGTGAAAAAGGAATATTCTTCTTCCACTGTGGAAGGTGGCAGCTATTAAATTCTAAATAGCTATTGCTATCTACCTTTTTAAAGTATGTAAATGTCTCAATCTCCCCAGTCACACTAAAATTTTCCGAAGATAATACCAGATCCAGGAATTCCACACGATTGGTGGAGTAAGTACCCGTAAATTTCAGATTATATATATATTAATATTAATTTCCCTAAGGAAATCAATCCATTCCCCTTCGATACCCTTCCACACAATCAGGACATCATCTATATACCTCTTGTACTCTATAATATTCTGTTTCAGGTCACCCTTAATTGTTTCACATTCCCATTGGCCCAGTTAAATATTTGCTACACTCGGAGCACAGATGCTGCCCATCGCTGAGCCACAGACCTGCTGGAACCATTCTTCCAAAAAAGTAAAGTAATTATACTTCAAAACAAATTCAAGGCATTGGCAAATGAAAGTACATTTTTTATCACTCACACCACTGTCTTTCCTCAACTTATTTTCCACAGCCCGAATACCTTGATCGTGTGGAATAGATGTATATAACGACTGAACGTCGATAGAGCACCATTTATAAGAATCAAGCCAATTGAAATTTTTAAACAATTGAAGTACAGCAGTTGAGTCTTGAATGTAGGAATCCAGACAGGGGACATATTTCTTAATAATACTGTCCACGTATTCAGATATTCTAGATGTTAAAGACCTTATACCACTGATAATGGGTCGACCAGGGGGGTGGGATAAGTTCTTATGGATTTTTGGAATATGATAAAACGTAGCCATACAAGGGTGCTTATTCAAAAGATAATTAAATTCATTTAAAGATATACATTTAGAAGACAAGCCCTCCATTAGAATAGCTTCCAATATTGTTAGGAAACCATTAGTAGGATTCCCACTCAGCTTTACATAGGAGGCTGTATCATTAAGCAATCTATATGCTTCTTCCTCATAGTAACTCCTATCCATAAGAACTATCCCACCCCCCTTGTCAGCATTCTTTATAACCAAGTCAGTGTTAGATGCCAAGTTCTTAAGAGCCATATATTCCGATTTAGACAAATTGGTGTTTCTTTTACCTTTTTGACATGCCACCTCAAGATCTTCCAGATCTTTTTTCATCATTTGGTGGAACATCTCAATATATGGTCCCTTTGACTCCAAAGGGTAAAACGTAGATTTTAATCTTAAACCTGACCCCTCCTGCGCTGAATCCCAATTTCTTAATGGAGCATAATTTTTCCGCAAAAAATGCGTCTTAAGTGTTACATTTCTCACATGTAGATTTAGATCTATATAGGTACTTACTTTGTTTAAACTACGAGATGGAGCATAGGACAACCCCTTCTCTAATACTTTAAACTCTTCTGTTTTAAGGACCACTTTAGAGATATTAAATATTCCTTTTCCTACAACCTCTCTTGGACACTCCTGATTTTGGACTCTCTTCTTGGAAGTTCATTTTCCTCTCTTTCCCCTAGCTGTCTTTTTAGACCTAGTGGCGACCTCTGGAGGTCCTGCATCCTCTCTGGATCCTGATCTAGCAGATCCTGTCGCCATCTTGGTTCTAAAAAATCCTTGCCATTATTATGTCTCAGATTCTCAAATCTATTGTAATGATTATAACCACTATAATCTTTAGTATTATTAGAGTATTTTCTCGGTCTGAAAGTTCTTTTAGGGGCCTCCCACCTAGGTTTTTGTGGGGTATATCTCCTTTCTCGTGATTGTTGATGATAGTCCTTCACAGCTCTGCCCCTGAATTCCTCATTTGTCCATCCTCTATCTGATCTTTCTATATGGGATGGTTGAAGCCCCTTATTTTGACCTCTTTGCATGTTCCATGTTCTAACCTGTCCTTTTTGGTAATCTATTTTGTCCCTAATAAATTTTTTAGATTTAGTTTGAATAACTTTTTCTTCTATAGCCGAAACTTTCCTATCTATATCTTTCTTAACTAACAAAAAAAATTCTATTTCTTTAATGGGAGTAAATTTGTGACTTAGCAAATCAAGTTCTTTTTCCACATCCTCCAGTATCTTTTTCTTTTCATGTACTAGCAATTTCATTAGCTCCAATGAGCATTCATCTTGTATCCTATACCATTCTTTTTGAAACTGTTCACTCTCACTGTTAATAATAGGATTTTTGTTAAATCTAAGACCTCTCTGGACTCGCCCACATTTAATATATTTTCTAAACTAACAACATCCCACCATGTCTTCGTTTCCTTTACAAGTAATTTTTCTAACATAAGAAAAGAGGATGATTCATCCCCTACTTCTTCCATTGGAATGCCCTGTGTGGTATTAAGCATATCAGTATCAGAAAAAACTCTATTACACTCCAATGACCTTTTAGTTTTAAGATCATGATTTCTAAACATGATTAGTCACTCCAAAGTTTTTTAGGAAAAAAACTGAACTAAAATTTATATAAAAAAATGTCTATCTATATAAACCGCTGAAAAAAGTATATGAATATATACACACACTTTTAAAACACTTATAAGAACATGAATAAAATTCAATTAAACCTGCAGCATCCGTGTATAAAGAGTCCACAAAGCAAAATGTCCAAAACAAAGGTAATACAGGTGCGCTGGTTGGAATTAAACGTCCACAGGTGTAGTAATTCCTGACTGTAGCACAGGCACTGGTAGGTGCCGCAGCACTTCTTCAAATAAACGACTCCGGACTCCTGGAGCCAAGGATTTTTTCTAAGAACAAAAGAAGAATGCGCTCATAGCGCAGATAAGTATGATAATTTATTTTCACACAGGTAGGTCAAAGCTGCTCACAATAATTAAAAAGACTCGTACCCTATATTCCCACTCTGTGGGCTGATTACCACATGGTATAAAGAAAAAACCCAGGCAAAGACCTGCACACCGCCGTCCAAGGACCAGGACCTGAAACATGCGTCGCTGGCTGAAGATATCGGCCGTGACTCGTCCGGACACCACGTCAATGGAACAGTCGGAGATACAGTGCACACGGGTGAATCGAGCGTCTGATAGGCCACGCTCCAACGCGTTTCTTAAGGTACTTCGTCAGGAGGCTGGCCCACCAGACGCAACACTGATCTTAATATACTCTGCAGGCCAAGCAATCAGCCATTCACGGCCGCCGGATAGTTTAACAGAGATACTTAATCAGCTGCTTACCGCAATTGCATTCATTTGCACCAAACATGGTTTGAAACACTGGGATGAATCACATCATATATAAAAACATGCTATGTGGCAGTGACATATAATATATTGCATAAAACAACAATTATAGTAAAAATACACATAAATACAAAAAATACATATACGTATACCCGCATTTATACATAGACAAACATTTTTCAATAGATTAATAAAACATGTTTTAATTATTAATACATGGTGAGAGTTTCTTTAAATGATTAATGCATAATGGGACTTTCTTTAGGTGCTGAATAATAATAAAGGCTGAAACGCTTATACAATAAGCTAATTCAAGTTTCCATTAGGGAACCCAAAGCGATACATTTATTATGAGGTCAATGTTATTTACCTTAAAAGAAACAATGTTTTGCAACATTTTTGTAACTATAGTTATATTCTGGATACATAGAGACTTAACTTATTCATAAAAACTACTTAAAACAGCCTCCGACACTGAATGTTTTTTCACACTAGATACTTTTTTACAAATAGTGTCAATGGGCAAAATGTACACTATTTTAAACCTTATATTTAAATCTTTCGTTTAGACAGCAGACTAGCTTTTTTTAATCCAAATGGTAGGCACATAATAAATTCCAATAGACAAACAACTATATTCGCTATGCACATTTACCAATCTAAAAGTTCTCAATTATTATAAACCATAATTAACCAAGTGCCAGACCCCACCTGAAATTGATTATATACTCATTCTCAGATGTCCTAACAGATAGCACACATATTTCCACCCCACAGGGACAGTAGCCTCTCTATTCCCCTAATCACTGCAGTATCTTAGTATCTGTAATGAAAATTAAACTCCATTCTATCTTTCACGGATAAACGGAGTAATTTCATAGTTCTCATTTAGACCATGAGGAATGAGTGTGTTTAATGTGAGTTTCTAGAAGGTTTCTCGCTTTAGAAGTTGTTCTTCTCTATTACCTCCATCTGGATTTTGGGCCACATGTTCAATCCCCACAAATTTGAGACAACCAGGATCAGCATTATGCTTTTCCACAAAGTGTCGTGGAACACTGTGGTTCAGAACCCTATTCCTAATATTCCTGGTATGCTCCAAAATCCTCAATTTTAGAACGATTTTTGTCTTTCTCACATATCGGAGACCACATGGGCAAATCAGAATATATATACAGAAAGAGGTATTACAATTAATAAAGGACTTGATATTAAAAGCATTTCTTTTATTATCACTATAAAAGGTCTTTGTGCCTCTCTCTGCTAGGCTGCATATTTTACAATGCCCACAGTTAAAATTAGCCTTTTCCCTATATGCGGTAGGTATATTTTTCTACATACCATATATATATATATATATATATATATATATATATAATATTCCTATCTCACAATAGCAGTTTTTCTCAAATAGAACATTATCTTTTCCCCAAACAAGTTACCCCTGATGAAGTCGATAAGACGAAACACGTTGGGTTTGTCAGTCAGAAAATCGCACCCTAGTTTGTGAAGATACTCCCTTCGAGCTCGCACCTTGAAAAAGGTGAGGGAGTATCTAGAATCCATCTTACAAACATGTTGGTTGTGGCTGTATTTTATTGATATCATTTTATATTCTGAACTGTATATCAAAATTCATATGTTCAATCATATGTTATTAAAATAACTTTTTATTAATTGGCCTGTTGGCCTCTTGTTTGGGTGACTTTTTGGTGAGGGGTGTCTGTTACAGGTCCCCAGATTTAAACATCCTTCAGTCCACATTTTCCGACGAAATAAATGCTGGAAGAATTGTGTAATTACATTCCACTATTAGCGCACTTGGGAATTTGTGTTTTTCTCTGTATGTTTTTGAGGTCTTTTAACAAAGATCTCTCCCAGTGTGTCGCTCCTGAGTTGGCGCAAGATAAAGATACTTCTGTGTTTTTATAAATATATATATATATATATATATATATATACATACCAGCAAATAGAAAACCACAGCACTCGCCACCCCAGAAGCGGGGTGCAGTATCCGCACTCGCCACTAATAGGGTGGGGTGCATGTAGCCCATGGCCACCTACTCAAAAATATAGAAACAAAAAGTTCAGCACTCACCAAAATGAGCTCACTTATCCTCACAACATCCATGAATAAATGAATAAATGATGGGGGTTTAATTAGTGAATTGGCCAATGCACGGAAGCCTGCATACCGCTCGCCAAGGTACCCCACCTTCATGCAGGTCCTACACTATCACAAAATCATAAAAATTAAAACCTGGCAACTGTATCACATAATATAACTGCAAATATGCCCACTTGGTGTAAGGTGTACCTGCCATGAACTGCATGGCTTTTAAAAGGTACACTAGTCACCTGACACTGGCTGATAAATTACTAAAGGGCAGCTGACACAGGTTTAAGATAATTGGGGTGCATGAACAAAGTTTGTGGCCACAGTTAATGAGTTAACCAAGAATTAACCCTGAAATATACCAGAAAATAGAAAACCACAGCACTCGCCACCCCAGAAGCGGGGTTTATATATATATATATATATATATATATATATATATATAGTTTTGCCTCATTTACCCACTGACTGGGCCATTTTCTTCTCAGCTTGTGCCTTTCACATCTGATTACCCTCTTAGGTGGTAATTCAGACTGGAATGCTGCAGCGGCAGTGATTGCAGTCTGAATCCCTTTGTGGAGTGCACTCGCACAGCGTGCACACTGCACGTGCGCACGCCGGGAGGCCCAGTGAGATGCTAACAGCATCTCAGGGCTGCGATTGCTTCTGCCTCACTGACAGGCACAGGCAGTCATGCCATTGGTGGGGCGCGGTCTTGACAACGCAGGCGTGTCCGGACCGTTGCGGGGTCGGGCTGCATCGGCTGTGTGACGTCACATGCAGCCGCTGTGACCCGGGCTAGGCTGCGCAGGCAGGGATCTACTGCTACTAGCCCTGTGCTGGGCGTCCCCCCACATGTCAGAGTAACTGATCGTAGATGTGCTAAATTTAGCACATCTACGATTAGATCTGAATTACCCCCTAGTCTCCTTCTGTCTAAAAATATATATCTCTTTGTCTTCATTATTTTGTTTCTGTTTATATTTCCTAAAAGCCATCTTTTTTGCTTTCACAATACTTGCTACTTCTTTCGCAAACCACACTGGCTTCCTTTCCTTGTGTTTTTCCTAACACTTTTGATACAAAGGTCTATTGCCATTAATATTGCACTTTCTAATGTGTCCCACTTCTTCTGCACTCCCTCCAAGTTCATCCACTCTACCAAAGAACCGCTTACACATTTTCCCATCCCTGCAAAATCAGCCTTCCTAAAAAATAATGGGGCAGATGTATTATCATTTACTTTACGTTCTTTTTTGCCGCTGTGTCTGACTGTGAATGTACGACCCCCCGGCCTGCCCTCTTAAAACGATGCGTTTTCTAGGTCTCTTGGCAATGTGCTGTTTTGCCTTTCAGCACCGTATGTTGTGTGTGTGCACATGCGCCGTCACCCCAGCTCCCAGTGAGCCCTGCGGAGTGAGCCAGTGCATGCTCGGATAGGCTGTGAGGAGACGCGTGATGTCAAAGGCCGCTGGGAAGACGTGGGAGGTGGCGAACAATAAAGTTATTTTGGAAGACAAAAAAAATGAATTCCTGTACAACAGGGCCAGTGCCAGCCCCAACCTGGTGAAGAGACACAAGGGGCATAAAGTGCTGTGAGGAGCCATCTAATCGGTCATACATCTGGTAGGCATCGACTTCCTATAGGCAGAGCGCCGCAGACGAACTTGCTGCATGCGCAAAGTGCCTTTCTTAAAATCCTGCTGTGAGCCTCATTATACATTGCGGGGATGCAGAAATAGCAGCAGTTAGCGTGCGCTATGTGAAAAAAGCATATAGCGCACGTTCTTACATCTGCCTCAGTGTAACATATGTATAATGTATAATTCAAATGCACTAGTATAGTGTCTGGAACCTGATCCTTAGAGGAGGAGATGGACCCACAGGTAGTTCCCCTGTGGGCCAGTCCGACTCTGATTGAAGATTAATGGCCTTTCTGTATGAAATATTATGTATGTATAAGTTTCTATCTACTGCCACTTTAGGAATATTCACTTTATTAATTCAATAACGCATTAAGGGGCCTATTTATCACCATCCGCATCCAGGATGCGAATGACAGGTGATAAAATCACCAAAACTCGCACTGCGATAATTGATTACATCGCAGGGATGTATCAATTATCGCATGCAGGAACAGAGCTCGCGGTCAAGCTCTGTCCCTGCGATGCCTCTTCGCAACATCATCGGGGTATTTTTCGTAAAAAATACCCCGATGTCCTGCTGCGCATGTGTTGCCCCCGCCGACATCGCTGCTACCGCTGCCGCCCGGTTGACCCCCCACCGTCGTGACTGCCTCCGGGAGCCACAGATTCCCCCCAGAAGATCAATATACTCACCTGTCCAGGTAGCCGGTCCGCGCTGTTTCAGGAGGCTGCCGGGCGCCGGGTCCTTCTCCTGTGCAGTGACCCCCGCTGCTGTAAAGTATGCTGCCGTTTTGCAGCGCCACTTTACTGCACCGGGGTCACAGCGCAGCACATGGGAGACCTGGCACCCGGCAGCGCTCTCTGGAGCAGTGGAACCGGCTCCCTGGACAGGTGAGTATGGTTCTTAAAAAAAACTTTTATTTTTATTTTTACACTGTGATCAGCTTGTGTGTCCATCGGACACACATAGCTGATCACTCTGCCGGGGCAGAGAAAGCTGGGCAAAAGGGTACATATCGCAGTGCTGCCCTGTGAACTTGCCAGCCTGAGCTGGCGAGATTATCACAGGGCACACTGCTGTATTTTTTAACTTTTTTTTTTTTTTGTAAATGTGGCCACATCACATTTACCATTATAAGTATGGGGTACGCTATGTGGGTTACTAAAAAAAAGTGAAAAAAGGGTTTGGAGCAGTGTTTCATTCAGGTGATACTGAAATAATGTTAATAAATAGGCCCCTAAGTCAGTAATTATTCTCCTAGAAAAAAATCTCAGTTACCATAATTTCTTCATTAAATGAATCATGAAATGGATTTAATATCATGACTCTATTATTCTAGTGTGCATATAAATGCACTTTCCTTCAGAAATGTATCTGGCAGTGTGGGCCTGATTCAGAGAAGTACGCTGATACAGCTGCAAGTGCATTTTTCTCTGCAACACAACTACAGATATCAGCAAGTGAAACTGCCACCCAGAAATGGAAGGAGATGCCCACCAGAGCTACAGCAACTTATTTACAATTGTGTGCACATATGCAGGCTATACGCAAGAACAAGGAACATTAGGCTGAAACATAAATCTGTGTGTATATGGTTTATCTGGTACTGTAGGTACAGTAATTGTAAATCGTGTGCAAGTTCAACTGATTACTGCCCATGCATTCTAGGTATAGTGCATGTTTTCCTTTAGCTTTCCAGCTTATTAAAGCAACTTTCTCACATTAATGCCCGGTGATAAAGTACCAGCCAATCAGCTCCTAATTGCCATGTTACAGGTTGTTTCAAAAATTACAGTTAGGAGCTGATTGGCTGGTACTTACCATGCAATTTATCACTCTTCAAGGGTTGATAAATCTGGGCCTGTGTGCAAATACTAACTTGACTTCACCTATCAAGCATAAATATCAATCCTCTGATCTGAGAAACAAAGGGGATTATCCAGTAAGGATTGCTCCCGTGATACTCAGCGCAGTATCCCCTATAATTGGGAAACTGTGCATGCACAGCTCTCGTTCTGTGCATGTACATAATGGGTCCTGTGATCACATCCCAGTATTGTGAACACCTCTGCCTGATTGAGAGGCTGTGGCATTCGGGGAAAGGAACGGGGCAGGGACAGCCGGCATTACGGGAAACGTGGGCATGTTGCTCCCATTTTATCTGGAAGTGGTAGGGCCATGGTCTGCTTGCCGTCGCAACTGATACCAGACTGTGACTCTGGTCACAATGTTGCAATCAAAAATGCAGCAAGGAGGTGTGTAACACATCCTACTGTACTGCAGTCACAGTACTATGGATCGCATCAGCAAATCTTCCTGCAAGCAGCTTTACAAATGTGATCCATGCAGATTGACGGCCAAAGTCTGCAATCCCTCACAAATCTAGGGCATCCAAGTTTCCAAATTCTACTCTTTTTTTTGTGAAAATATAAGTGCTTCTACATGTATTTAACAAAAATGTTAGCTAGCAGTGCCGTAACTAGACATTTTAGTGTTGTGTGCAAGCAGCAGCATCGGCGCCCCCCACCACCCCCCATATTTAAAACAGGGCCAGTGTGTGCCGTCGGTGCGCGCCAAAAATATAGGGGAATGGCTTCATGGGGAAGGGGCAAGGCCTGAACAGGCCTGTTCTGTATCAAAGCCAGGGCGAGAGACAAAGCATTGAACACTGCCCGCAATTCCAGAATGTTTATCGGGAGGAGTGATTCCTCCATGGTCCACCGACCCGGGAAAGAGTGTTGCTCCAATATCGCGCCCCAACCCCTCAGACTGGCATCCATAGTCAGTAGGACCCAGCTGGGGATCCAGAAGGGACAGCCCCTGCCCAACGGCTGGTCCTGTAGCCACCAGGTCAGTGACAGACGAACCTCCAGAGTCAAGGAGATCATGTGAGACCTGATTCGATGCAGTAGGCCGTCCCACTTGTAAAGGATTAACCTCTGCAAAGGGCGGGAATGAAATTGAGCGTACTCTACCATGTCGAATACAGACACCGTGAGACCTAGTACTTGCATCGCCAGGTGTATCGACACTCTTGGGCGAGAGAGGAAGTATCTGATCCTGTCCTGAAGTTTCAGGGCCTTATCTGGAGACAGAAACAGCCATTGACTATGCATATCCAGCAGTGTCCCCAGGTGCTCCATGCTCCAAGGTAGATGGTCCGAGCAGGGACTATCTTCCAATTTATTAGCCACCCGTGGGCTTGTAGGAAGTTTACCATCAGTTGTAGATGACTGAGGAGGACATCTTAGGAGTTTGCCAGAATCAGAAAGTCATCCAGATATGGCAGGATTCTGACTTCCTGGTGACGGAGATGAGCCGTCATGATGGCCTTAACCTTGGTGAAGATCAAAGTGGCCGTTGCCAGTCCAAATGGCAGAGCCTGGAATTGATAGTGGAGGTTGCCATTAGCAAACTGCAGATATTGCTGATGTGATATGGCAATAGGAATATGCAGGTAAGCATCTTGTATATCCAGGGATACCATATAGTCTCCGGGTTCCATGGACAGAACAATTGAGCGCAGTGTTTCCATGTGGAACTTGGACACTCTCACAAACTTGTTCAGTGATTTGAGGTTGAGTATAGGCCGGAAAGACCCATTGGGTTTCGGGACTAAAACAGGGTTGAGTAGTATCCTCTGCCTCTCTGGGACAGAGATACCAACACTACCACTCCTGTATCCAGGAGGGAATACACAACCAGTTGTAAAGCTTGACCCTTCAGCGCATCTGAAGAGATAACTGTTGTGCAGAACTGGCAAGGGGGACTTCTCTTGAAAGAGACTACGTACCCATGAGAGGCAACTTCTCGCACCCATGCATCTGACGTGGCCTTCAACCAGACCTGGGTGAATTGCAGAAGTCGGCCTCCCAACCTGAGGTTGCCCAGGGGGAGACCCGCCCGTCATGCAGCAGGCTTGTTGTGTTTAGAAGCAGGCTGACGGGTGGCCCAGGATTGTTTTGCCTTGGGCTTGGTGGCTTTGGGAGCTCGAGATTGTCTCGGGAATGCCTGAGCTTTTGCTTTTCCTTGAGGCCGAAAGGAGCAAAAAGTGGTACCTTTTGCCTTCTGTACAGAAGGATTAGTATTTGGTAGAAATGCAGTCTTAGCAGCCGTTAAGTCAGTCACAATCTAATTGAGATCTTCCCCAAATAGGATGTCTCCCTTAAAAGGGAGTACCTACAAGGTGTTTATGGAGTCCAGGTCCACCTTCCGTGACCTCAACCACAGAGTACGGCGAGCCAGGATGGATGAAGTTGATTCCTTGGCCATCAACACACCTGCCTCAGAGGACACCTCCTGAATGTAATAGGCGGCGGTGGCAATATGAGACAGATATTGTCTGGCAGTGTCAGATATATCTTGAGGCAGCTGTTCCTATAAGGCCTGAACCCATGCTTCAATTCCTTTTGCAGCCCAGGAGGCTGCTATAGTCGGTCTATGTACAGCACCTGTAAGGGAGTAAATAGACTTCAGGCAACCCTCCAAACGCTTATCTGTTGGTTCCTTCAGTGAGGTGACAGTGGTGACAGGCAGAGTCGATGACACCACGAGACGGGTGACATGGGAATCCACCAATGGTGAATTTTCCCACTTGTTACACAAATCAGAAGGGAGAGGATAATGAGCTACCATCTTTTTAGCTAGGGAGAATTTATTTTCTGGCAAAGACCAGGGATCTTGATGTATGTCTACCAAATGGTCAGAATGCGGTAATATTGTTTAGTTACCTTTTGACGTTTAAACTTATCAGGTTTTTTAGAAATGGTAGTGGAATCCTCATCAGTGATCTGTAGGATCTGCTTAATAGCAACCACTAAATCAGGGACATCAACCTGAATATTAGATTCCTCAGAAGCAGCTGTATCAGTGTCTGATGGGTCAGTATACTCCCCATCCTCATCAGAAGAATCTTCTGAGAAATTAGTGGATTGTGAGGAGGAAGTGGCCCACTTAGATGACCCCTTGACATGAGAGTGACTTGGCTTAGGTTTATGTCTAACGAAAGATTGAGTCAATTGCTGCAACTGGGAAGACAAATTATCCGCCCAAGGCAGATTTACCATAGGGACAATATGTGGTTGCAATGGCACAGGAGGTCCCATAGGGGGCGTAAGGCGTGTCACAAGCGTATTGAGCATATTTGAGAACGCCGCCCAAGGTGGATCCTGATTGGTTACAGGAGCTGCGGACTGACTGGGAGATGTATGACACACAGTACACAGACCGTCATACAAAGCTTCCCCCTCAGGCAAATCCCTGGCACATGCTCTGCATGATACAGGAGCGTCCGTGGATCTCCCGCCCTTTGTTTTAGACATTTTAGTGAATGTAACGGCAGAGCGTATGAGTATGATACAGCCAGAGTACAGTACCAGCGAATAGATACCCTAGTATGTGACTGCGTGCACAGTACACAAAACCAGCATCTAAATCTGGTACTATGTGACTGCGTACACAGTACACAACAGCAGCGAATAAATCCGATATTATGTTACTGAGTACACAGTAGAATACACTTAATGGTAAATACTGTGACGCACTATATATGGACCCTGACGCACCTAGTCCCCTACAGAATACAGTGATAGATATAGCTGGGATACACTGAAGCGCCGTGATTTTACAGACACTTAAGTATTCTACATGTCACTATTAAGACATAGGGGGTAATTCCAAGTTGATCGCAGCAGGATTTTTTATAGCAATTGGGCAAAACCATGTGCACTGCAGGGGAGGCAGATATAACATGTGCGAGTGAGGGAGAGTACGAGGCAGCTCCAGGGCGGGAACACTAGCAGTAGATGGCGCCCAGAGCTGGGGGAGGGGCTACAGGTCAAGCGCCTTCTCCCCTATGCTGGTCCTCACCACCTGGTACTATGGAGTCTTAATAAAGAGGATATTTACATATCTGACCTGTACTCCTATGCCCTGGTGGATATAGTGGGGTCCCTGCTCTGTTACAGTGTCCACGCCAGCGTCGCAGTCAGTCTTCTTAGACTGTGACTGGAACGCGATTTAATGGCAGGTCCTGCCTGGGTGACCCTCGCCCCCTCCTTCAGTAGCAGCCACGCGAACCAGGAGAGCGCCTACGACCGTGTGCCTAAGCCGGAGCGTCTCCACTGCAAGTACCCTGGAATAGAGCCATGTTCACCCTGACATGTAAGTTCTGCGGCCCTTGAAGTCTTCTGAAAGCTTTTTCAGGACTGCCCAGTTTAGTCCCCCTGTTAAGAGACCTGCTTCTGCAAGCACCGATTCGAAACTGAGCTCACAGTGCCTGGAGGCGGGGTTATAGAGGAGGCCCCAATGCATCCTGGGACAGTCTAAAGCTTTAGCCTGTTGGTGCCTGGATCAAGATCCATCTCTACACCCCGATGTTTCCCTGTGGAAACCAATGTACCCCGCTGCAGAAATTAATAATTTTCTGGTTGGAGGCAGCTTGCTTGACTGCAGATATCTCAAGTTCCTGGAAATAGATTTCTTAGCTTTCAATTGAATAAATAAACCTAGAGGGTCCCATATTTAAGGCTGTACTGGGGACATGAGGATCAGAGTTCAGGAGCCAGAGTAGGGGCATAACTAGAACGTTGTGGACCCCATAGCAAATAGCTATGGGTCCCACCAACTTAGGTCTACAGAGAGAGAATGGCAGCATGGGCATAGAAACAGAGAGAGTGTCAGAAGGGACATAGAGATAGAGAGTGTTGGAAGGGACACAGAGTGACAGCATGGACACAGAAACAGAGAGAATGGCAGCAGGGACACGGAGAGAGAGAGAGAGTGCCGGCAAAGACATGGGGACAGAAAAGAGCAGCAAGGATTTAGGGACATAACTAGGCAGCAGGGGCATAGAAATGGAGAGCGAGGCAGCAGGGATGTAGGGATAGATAGAGAGGCAGCGGGGACATAGAGACAGAGAGAGGGACAGCATGGACTTAAGGAGAAGCAGTATGGACGAAAAGAGGCAGCAGGGACATAGAAACAAAGAGAGTGCCGGCAAAGACATAGGGATAGAGATAGGCAGCAGGCATGCAGGGACAGATAGGGAGGCAGCAGGGACATAGAGACAGAGAGAGGGTGCAGCAGGGACATAGGGGGATGCCACAGATAGAGGCAGCAGGGACAGAGATACAGAGTGGCAGCAGGAACCATGGGAGTATTGAGATGGAAAATCAGCCCGGGAAATGAATGGATGCAGCCCTAATAAGGACGGGTCTGTTGAGGGGGTGGGGTCTGTCAAGAAAGGTTGGATCCCTCCTTATAGGGCCTGCTCCTGAGTAGGACACAGTTGCATCCTTTCTTGCATCTTTTGCTGCAGTTGCTTCTGTGACTTTATACTAATGCTGCTACAATACACTTCCGTGGTGTACATGCATCTGAATATGCAAGGACTGAGACACCTGCTGCGTCTACAGATGTTGCAATCATGATTTGTGCATCTTTAGACACTACCATTGGTCGCAACATTGAAACTTTCACCAGCCCTATGCTATCCGAGTACGGCCTCCAATGTAAGTGATTCAGCATTTCTGTACACAACCACTAACAGCAACACATACCTCTGCATCTGGTTAGCCAACCCCCTGTAACTACCTAGAGAAGCCCAACACATTTTGTAATACACTTCTTGGTGCGTTTGCCTGAATCTGTACTCTAACTCTGTATGAACAGCATCAGTATGCATGTGCCGAATTAAAACACATTAACCCCCTACAGGAAAAAAACACACTCATTAACCCCACAGAAAAAACAAAACATTGGCCCCCACGAGAACAATAAATAAACATTGGCCCCAACAGGAAATTAAACAAACACATTTTCTGCTGCGGGGTACACTGGGCTCCACAAGTCTGGATAATGGGTGTAGAGTAGGATCTTGATCCAAGGCACCAACAGGCTCAAAGCTTTGACTGTTCCCAGAATGCACAGCGCCGCCTCCTATATCACCATGCCTCTGAGCACAGGAGCTCAGTTTGTCAGTTGGTGCTGCAGTAAGCAGGCACTTAACAGAGGGGCTGCTCCAAGCTGTGGTAAATGTCTTGTGACATTCACTGCTGCAGCTCCAGCTCTCCCCAGCGGCGCTGTACACTCCCAAGCCCTGCTTGCCGGGTACCTACAGCAGAGGCTTCGGTTTTCTTCATGTCAGACACACACGGCTGGGGCTCTCCAGGATTGCGTGGCCGCGCTTTGGGAGGTGGTAAGTGGGTCCCGCTTGCGGGACCCGGTCTTTATCGCGATCCGGCGCGGTCAGTGGGAGGCGGGCCGTGCACACTGCCGGTGGACACTGTGGATACAGGCGATCCCACTAGATCACCAGGGCATGGGCGCAGGTCAGGTTTTCTCTTAAAACCGATTTTAATATCGCCCACAGTACCCGGTGGTTTTGCCAGCAAGGGGGATACGGCTTAGACCTGAAGCCCCTCCCCCAGCCCCAGGGTGCCATTTCCAGCAAGTGTTCCCGTCCTGGAGCTGCATCTCTGTCTTTTCCTCACTCCCTGTCAGTGTCTGCGGCGCCATTACTCCTCAGCTCACTGTTCCTGGGACTGCTTGGGCAAATCCTCCTATGTAAAGCCGCCTCGTTGTCAGCGCTGTGCCTTTTCATGACACTTAAGTATTCTACCTGCCTTTTTAGACAGTGTTAGTTAGAAAAAGTGCATTTAGTCAGGGGTTTATAGTACAATTACCCTGTGATATACATCCAGTTTCTTACTGTGTAGTGTTATAACTATTGACTATATAGCTGTGTAAGCTAGTCCAGTGCAGTATTATTGTCTGTAATAACCTCTGCATTGTACAAACTGACTATTTGTGTGTGCATTGATAGCTGAGTGGTGTCCATCTCGTGTCTTTCACTCAACTTGCTATCCCTATATTCTATAACCTGAGGGGGCTTGGTGCGTCAGGTGTTATTTAATATAGGATTTTCACAAAGATATACTGTATTATGTATTTTTCTCTGTGATTTAGTCACCATATCTCTCCTTTATCACTGCTGGTGCTGACTACACTGTGCAGGGGTTTGGGTTTAGGGATATAGTGCTGCTAATAATTGTACTGTGTTACTGCAAGTTATATCATGTCTGCTTCTGAGGGTAACGGTTCTGGAGCGGAACACACTTCTGGTGTTGCTGAAGCCAAGGCACATATGGGGAGAATATAGCAGCTGTGGGCTCTGGTTCTGGGGGCTCCTTGCCCCCCAGTGGGACTGTGGCAACGGATGCACTTACTGACCCTCCGTGGGCCGCTTTTCCACGCTTCTGCATAAGCTAGTTCATAAACTAACACCCCCTATGGGACCCCCAATGCTGGTACAACCGTATGTGGTCCCTGCAGCTAACCCGCCCTGGGCATCTGCTCAATTAAAGAAGTTGAACCAGTCCCTGACTACTAAAAAGTCTGACCATCGCTCGCCTAAGTCCAAGAGGTCCTCTAAGTGAGCGCTCGTCTCCTCACAATCCACTGCTGTCACTGACACCTCGTCTAATGAAGACAGCACATACACTGACCCCACAGGTTCTGACTCAGATACGGCTGATGGGGAGGGTAGTTCACATGTGGATGTTCCTGATCTTTTGGAGGCTATTAAGTTAATTCTGCAGATTACGGATGATCCCGAGCCATCCGTTCCTCCTAAGAAACCAGATAGGTTCAAGCGCCAGAAGGTGATTAAACAAGTTTTACCTCACTCTGACCACCTAGTGGATATACATCAGGAACCCTGGCAAAGCCCGGGTACGAAGGTTGTGCCTCAAAAGAAGATGCTGGCTCGCTATCCCCTCGCGCCAGAGCTGTCTAAGAATTGGGAAACGCCTCCTCCAGTAGACTCACATGTGGGTAGGATGGTGGTTTCCTCAGCTCTACCTGTCACTACCGTCACGTCTCTAAAAGAGCCTACGGATAAACGTGTCGAGGGTTGTCTAAAAGCGATTTACACCCTCACGGGTGCTGCACAAAGGCCAACTATTGCAGCTACATGGGCGGCAGAGGCTATTGAAGCATGGGCCTTGGAGTTAGAAACTGAAACCTCCTCTGACCATGCTAGACAATGCTTGTCATATATTGTCACAGCTTCTCGCTATATTAAAGAGGCGGCTTCTGATGCCGGTATCCTAGCAGCCAAGGCCTCTACTACTTCAGTCCTGGCTCGCAGGATATTGTGGCTGGGATCATGGTCTGTGGATCTGGACTCTAGAAAAACCCTGGAGGTACTCCCTTTCAAGGGGGATATTCTGTTTGGGGAGGACTTAAATAAGATAGTAGCTGACTTGGCTACTGCCAAAACTGCCTGTCTACCTCATACAGCTCCTTCTGTGTCGAAGGCCAAAGGCACGTCATTTCGCCCCTTTCGTCCTTCAGGTAAAGCAAAGGGTCAGGCGTACCATAAGCAGGCCCGCACTTCCAAACCTGGTAAGCCGAAGCCCAAAAGAGCCTGGGCTGCCCGTCAGCCAGCAGCCAAGACCGATAAGCCTGCCGCATGACGGGGTGGGCCTCCCCCTGGGGGATCCCAGGGTGGGGGGCTGGATTCTAGGGTATACCCAGGAATGGTTGAAGACCACTTCAGATGCCTGGGTACGGGAAGTCGTCACTTGAGGTTACTCCATAGCCTTCAAAAACCGACCCCCTCATCGATTTGGCCAGACAGACGTCCCGTCCGGCCAGACAAAGGCAAACACTCTGCATTCGGTGGTACAGACCCTCCTGAATACAGGAGTCGTAGTACAGGTGCCTCTTGCTCAGAGGGGCCGGGGGTACTATTCGCCGCTGTTTCTAGTCCTGAAACCGAATGGGTCCTCCCGGCCCATTCTCAACCTCAAGGCACTGAACAAGTTTGTGAAGGTTTCCAAGTTCCGTATGGAAACCCTTCGCTCTATAGTTCTAGCCTTGGAACCTGGGGACTACATGGTCTCCCTGGACATACAGGATGCTTACCTGCATATTCCTATAGCAGTGTCACATCAACAATACCTGAGGTTCGCTATTGGCAACCTCCATTACCAGTTTTGGGCGTTACCTTTTGGTTTAACAACGGCTCCGTGAGTCTTCACCAAAGTTATGGCGGTGATGACGGTGGTACTCCGCCGTCAAGGGGTCAGGATACTGCCATATCTGGACGACTTGTTAATCCTGGCAAATTCCCCATATCTTCTCCTGCATCATCTGGATATGACGGTCCGGTTTCTACAAGCCCACGGGTGGCTCATCAACTGGAAGAAATCCTCCCTGGTCCCTGCTCAGAGCATGGTGCATCTGGGAGCGCTGTTGGACACTCACAACCAGAGGTTGTTCTTGTCTCAGGAGAAAGTCCTGAAACTTCAGGACAGGATTTGTTGCTTCCTTTCTCGTCCGCAAGTGTCGATACATTCGGCAATGCAGGTGCTGGGCCTCATGGTATCAGCATTCGACATGGTGGAGTACGCTCAATTCCATTCTCGCCCCCTCCAGAAGCTGATTCTAGCCAATTGGGACAGCCTGCCTCACCGGATCAGGTCTCAAACGATCTTTTTGACTCTGGAGGTCCGTCTGTCGCTGCTCTGGTGGCTCCAGGACCGACAATTGTGCAGAGGCCATCCCTACTGGATATCCAACTGGGTCCTGTTGACAGATGCCAGTCTAAGAGGTTGAGGCGCGGTGCTGGAGCAGCTCTCCTTGCAGAGTCGGTGGACCAAGGAGGAATCTCTCCTCTCGATCAACATTCTGGAATTGCGGGCGGTCTTCAATGCGTTGAACCTAGCCCAGCATTTGATTCAGAACCATCCTGTTCAAGTACAGTCGGACAACGCCACCACAGTGGCTTACATAAATCATCAAGGTGGCACTCGAAGCCGTTTGGCAATGAAGGAAGCCTCACAGATTCTACGTTGGGCAGAACGCCATCTACCGGCAATATCTGCAATATTCATTCCGGGAGTCCTGGATTGGGAAGCAGACTTTCTCAGTCGTCAGGACGTGCATGCCGGCGAGTGGGGCCTCCATCCAGAAGTGTTTCAACTCCTCGTGGAAAGGTGGGGTCTACCAGATGTGGATCTGATGGCGTCTCGACACAATCACAAGGTTCCGGTCTTCGGAGCAAGGACAAGGGATCCTCAAGCAGCATTCGTGGATGCGCTGGCAGTGCCGTGGAGGTTTCGACTGCCGTACGTGTTCCCTCCGGTGTCACTCCTGCCCAGGGTAATTCGGAAGTTCAAGCAAGAAAAAGGAAATCTGCTTCTCATAGCTCCGGCGTGGCCCAGACGGCACTGGTTCTCAGACCTGCAAGGCCTATCGTCAGAGCGTCCACTTCTACTTCCACAACGCCCAGACCTCCTCGTTCAGGGCCCCTGTGTCTACCAGGACCTAGCCCGGCTGTCTTTGACGGCGTGGCTGTTGAAGCTTCCGTCTTAAGAGCTAAGGGTTTTTCTGAAGAGGTCATTAAAACTATGTTGTGGGCCCGGAAACCAGCCTCTGCTCGGATTTACCATTGGGTCTGGCATTCCTACTTTGTTTGGTGCGCATCTAACCATTATGACGCTTCCATGTTTAGTACAGCCAAACTTTTGGTTTTTATACAGCAGGGCCTAGATTTAGGCCTGCGTCTGGCCTCCCTCAAGGTTCATATTTCTGCTTTGTCGGTGTGGTTTCAGAGAAAAATTGCGACTTTACCTGATGTTCATACTTTCACTCAGGGTGTGTTGCGTATCCAACCTCCCTATGTCCCGCCTGTGGCTCCTTGGGACTTGTCGGTGGTTTTGGAGGCATTGCAGGAGCCTCCATTTGAACCTTTTGGTTCAGTTGACCTTAAGTGGCTTTACCTTAAGGAGGTGTTCTAGCTGGCTATTGCCTCTGCTGGAAGAGTGTCGGATTTGGGTGCCTTGTCTTGTAGTTCCCCATATCATCTGATTTTTCACCTTGACCAGGCGGTTCTTAGGACTCGCCCCAGATATTTACCTAAGGTGGTTTCTTCGTTCCACCTTAATCAGGAGATTGTGGTTCCAGCTTTTGTCTCTCCTGATTTGTCTCCCAAAGAGCGGTCTTTTGATGTGGTATGGGCTCTCCGTATCTATGTGAAGAGAACTGCTTCTATTCGAAAGCCTGATTCTCTCTTTGTTTTGTTTGGATTTCACAAACGTGGCTGGCCTGCTCACAAGCAGATCCTGGCCAGGTGGATTAGAATGGTGATTGTGCATGCTTATGTGAAGGCTGGTCTGTCAGCTCCTGTTCACATTACGGCCCATTCTACTCGGTCTGTTGGACCTTTCTGGGCGGCCCAACGTGGTGTGACCCTTGATCAATTGTGCAAGGCGGCTACGTGGTCCTCCGGGAACACTTTCATAAGGTTCTATGCCTTCGATACTGCCGCTTCCCAGGATGCTTCCTTTGGACGCCGGGTTCTTGTGCCCGCTACAGTGCTTCCCCTCCCATAAGGAACTGCTTTAGGACATCCCCATTGTCCAGACTTGTGGAGCCCAGTGTACCCCGCAGCAGAAAACGAGTTTTATGGTAAGAATTTACCCTTGTTAAAACTCTTTCTGCGAGGTACACTGGGCTCCACAAGGCGCCCACCCTGACGCACTTAGCTTCTTTGGGTTGATATGGCATTAGCCGCTGACACTTCTCTTGTCGTGAGAGTGTGGTGTATGTGGCTACTAACCATTGTCGTCTCTTTTCCTGTTACTGCATTGGGCTGGTTAACTAAACTGAGCTCCTGTGCTGGGAGGCGGGGTGATATAGGAGGCGGCGCTGTGCATTCTGGGAACAGTCAAAGCTTTGAGCCTGTTGGTGCCTCAGATCAAGATCCTACTCTACACCCCATTGTCCAGACTTGTAGAGCCCCAGTGTACCTCGCAGAAAGAGTTTTAACAAGGGTAAGTTCTTACCATAAAACTCGTTATCCCCCACAGGAATAATCCACACACAATACAATACAATTTATTGTCATCGGCAAAAGAACAAGTTTCACAGACGAAATTACTTTGTGCAAATGCAGCAGTTACAGTGAAATAGCAGCATCCCTAAAATCGCAACATATACATATAATCTTTGTTATGAACCACAGGTAGTGGTTCATTCCTATTCTATGTTTATAGTTGTCTTGCAGGCCAGGATTTCCCGTTGCTCTGGTATGAGAAGACTCTTGTTTGCTGCCGGTGGTGAGTCTGTGGGATTGCAGCTTGTTCCCATGTGTTCAGCCTCACCTGTCTGTTGATTGCACCTCTCAGTTGTGCAGCAGTGCAGCTGCACGACATAATTAATTAAGTCTCTCTGTTATATTCTGGCTCAGTGCAATTCACAGAATCTGGTGATATTTCCAGAGTTCCAGAGTTCTTGAGTTCTGAGCTAGTCCCTGCCAGTTCCTGAGCTCCTGTCTAGCAGTGTCTGTCTAGCTGCTTCCAGTGTCGGTTCCAGTGTCGGTTCCAGTGTCGGTTCCAGTGTCCTGCCGTGAAGCGTCCCTGTCCAGAAGTCCTGTGGCTTTGTCTGTGCCTGGTCGAGTGTCTGGCTTCTTGGTGTCCACCGGTCTGTCGTTTGGGATTCTGCCTGTCCTCCGGTTCTGAGAGTCTGTGTCGGTAGCATTGGGGGTTCCTGTCCGTTTGCCAGTATTTGTACCGGTTCCGTGAGTAGCGGCTTTGCCGCGTCCGTCGACCTAGGCCGCAGTATTCTTTGGTTATATTTTGTTACTGGTGTTTTGCAGAGGGTTCTGCTTATGCTGTCACCTCCGGTACATAACAGTATTGTGTCGGCGTGTGGACAGCATTTCCTTTGTTGTTCTTTTCCTTTGGCGCGTGCCGCACATATATTTAGTTTTAGGGTTGTTAGTAGCCCCTAGCCTTCTGTTTGCTTTAGTTAGAGGTCCCCTTGTTATTATCCTGTCTCGGTTCACGCCTTGTCTCACTCTAAGACCTGGAGGCATCGGAGTTGGGCAGACCTAATCCGCCCTTCAAGCGCGGCTGCTGTGGGCCCAAGAAACCATAGTCACTCAGGCGTGAACTGACCACACGGGTGAAACAATGGAGGTAGGGTGCCAGGGGCTATTTCCACACCACACCTTATTTCAGCGTCACGTTCTGGTGCTCTGGACTCACTACGCAACATCTTCCTTGTTCTGAGCACCAGGAACCTAACACTCTTCACATGTTCAACATTCGTACTGCTGTTGGGAGAAAACGGTCATATAGACGTCCAGTGCGTGCCCTCAAAGTCCTAAACTTTTTTTGAGATGGCAGTTTCACAAATACTTTATGAAATGGATGACTAGGGTCCAGTAAAATATTTCTAGATCTCTTCCGCACTCTAGATTTGTAGAGATCGTGGATGGTTAGCAACCGCACTCAAATAATCTTACCAGCAGTTTTACCGAGCGTTCCAAAGCACCCCGCTCTCTCGAAGTGCAGTTGACACACACACACACACACACACACACACACACACACACACACACACACACACACACACACACTGGCTCTACAGAAAACAAATACATTAGCCTACACTGAAATAAATACCAAAAACAATGTCCCCCACAAATAAAAACTCATTTACCCCACAGAAAAAATCCAAATACATTGGCCCATAAAGAAAACAATAAAACACATTGGCCCCCACAAGAAAAAAATAAAACATATTGGCCCCGACAGGAAAAACACACACACACACACACACACACACACACACACACACACACACACACACACACACACACACACACACACACACACACACACCGTTTGCCCTACAGAAAAAAAACACATTGACCAACACAGAAAACAAAACAAAACACTGGCTTTTACAAGGAAATAAAACTAACAAATTGACCACTGACATGAAAAAAAATAAACACACTGACCCCTATAGGAAATTTAAAAAAAAAAAACACATTGGCCAAACAGAAAACAAGACAAAACACTGGCTTTCACAAGAAAAAAAAATTGACCACCAACATGAAAAAAAAAAAACACACTGACCCCAATAGGAAATAAAAAAACACATTGGCCCACTACAGAAATAAAAACACAGTGCCCCCACATAACAAACAAACATACTGGCACCCACAGAAAAAAAAAACACATTCACCCCCACATAAGCAAACCCCAATATGTTGGCACCCAGAAAAAAAATGACCCATAAAGAAAAAAATAAAAGGCCACCACATGGAAAAAAAGCACGTTGACCCTGGTCAGGAAAAATAAAAAAATAAATTATCCCCCACAGAAAAAAAACACATTAGCCTCCACAATAAGACAAATGGGGTGGATAGTGCATGTCCCTGGGTTGGGAGGGTACTCTGTCTAGGTGGCTGACATACTAACATACAGACGCTGACACACAGATGCTGAGGACGCTAACACAGAAACAGATGCTGACACACTGACGCTGACACATCGAAAGATGCTGACACACTGATGCTGCCACAGACAGATGCTGACACACAGATAGATGCTGACATGCAGACACACAGACAGATGTTGACACACACATTAACTGACACACTGACAGACGCTGACACACTGACACTGAAATGCAGAGATGCTGACACACTGATGCACAACAGATGCTGACACACTGATGCTGACACACAAACAGATGCTAACATACAAACATACTGACACTTACCATTTCACCTTCCCACAATGTGTGTCCCTTCCATCACTGGGAGGGAAGTGAGAGAGCGGGGGTGGCAGTGGGGGGCACAGTGTAAGCCACTGCTGATGAGTGGGAGGGGGACACAGTGGCGCCAATCTGCCCCTGCACACAACACAACTGTGAAAGATAGGAGAGACCTGAGAGTCACTACAAGAGATGAGGGAGAGCCGGAGTGTCGCTGCAAGAGATAGGGGAGAGAGGGTATAGTGTGGCTGTGGGGAGAGGGAGAGGATCCCACATGCTGCTACTGGTTGCTACTAAATGCTCATCTCTAACTGCAGCTGAGCAGCTTCTTAAACATAACTTTTAACACCCCGAACACGCTGGCTGTGCTATGCCTGGCTTGTACAGGAGCTGCGTGATCTGCCCTAGGCTGGGAGCTGGCTGCATAGTTGATTCAGAAATAACTTTCCTGATACTGCAGCTCTTCCAGACACCCAACCCCTGACCTCATATCACAGCACAGCCCTGTCTTGCACCCTGCAGCTGAACGTACCTTGAATGTTCCTACTAGAACTGCCAATGGTGTAGCGATAAGGGGAAGGGAAGGATGCACTGCAGAGTCAGACACAGATGAGTAAGGAGTCACCGGTACTAACCTGTACACATGCTTCCATCTGAGGACATGACTGCGCTTCTATTTCCTACAGGCTACTGGATCCTAGTGCCCAAGGGCTATATGGCTCCAGGATGCCCAGTGCAATTACATAGCTTGCACAGCTCTGAATGCCTGTCCCCTCAGTGCCCTGGCTGCCCTTGGTCATTTTCCTTGAGGGCATTGCGCGGCAGCCACGGATATATGAATCGGCCAAAGTGTGGGGGGAGCATGGCCACTTAAGTTAGCAGGGGTGCCGGCCGACCGGTGAACTGTCCCAGTGGTCCAATCTGCCCCTGTAGGAACAAAGGGACACAGAGCGCAAGCAGGCAAAGACATAGGGACAGAAAGAGGCAGCAGGGGCACAGAAACAGAAAGAGAGGCAGCAGGGATGTAGGGACATATATAGAGGCTGCAGAGACATAGGAACAGATAGAGGCAGCAGGGATGTAGGGACAGAGAAAGGGGCAGCAGGGACGTAGGGATAAAGAGAGGGGCAGCAGGGACGTAGGGACAGAGAGAGGGGCAGCAGGGATGTAGGGATAGAGAGGAGCAGCAGGCACATAGGGACAGAGAGGGGCCCCAGGGATGTAGGGACAGCAGGGACGTAGAGATAGACTGGTGGCAGGGACATAGAGAGAGTGCTGGCAAAGGGTTCACTACGATATGCCGGCGGTCGGGCTCCCGGCGACCAGCATACCGGCGCTGGGAGCCCGACCACCGGCTTACTGACAGTGTGGCGAGCGCAAATGAGCCCCTTGCGGGCTCGCTGCGCTCGCCACGCTACGGGCACGGTGGCGCGCTATGTGCGCCACACTATTTTATTCTCCCTTCAGGGGGGTCGTGGACCCCCACAAGGGAGAATAAGTGTCGGTATGCCGGCTGTCGGGATCCCGGCGCCGGTATACTGTGCGCCGGGATCCCGTCAGTCGGCATACAGAAGACCACCCCTGGCAAAGACATAGGGACAGAGAGGGGGTCACAGGGACAGAGAGCTAGCAAGGACAGAGAGGCAGCAGGGACATAGGGACAGAAAGAGGCAGCAAGGACATAGGGAGAGAGGCAGAAGGATGTAGGGGAAAGAGAGGCTGTAGGGACAGAGAGAGGCAGCAGAGATATAGGGACAGAGGCAGCGAGGAAGTAGGGACAGAAAGAGGCAGCAAAGATGTAGGGAGAGATAGAGAAAGTAAGGACATAGGGACAGAGATTCCGTAGAGACAGAGAAAGGTAGCAGAGAGAGACAGAGACACCAGGGACAGACAGAGGCAGCAGGGACGTAGGAACAGAGGCAGCAGAGATGTAGGGTCAGAGAGGCAGCAGAGAAATACTGCACAGTATGGACATTCAGTAGTAACTGAGAGAGGCAGCAGAGAAATACTGCACAGTAGGGACATACAGTAGTAACAGAGAGAGGCAGAAGAGATGTAGGGACATAGGCAGCAGGGACAGAGAGAGGCAGCATGGAGTAGGGACAGAGAGGCATCAGTTACATGCTGCACCTCCATAGTGCAGCCTGGGACCCCATGGAGAGCACCCCTCCCCCCATACCTCCATGGACAGCCTCTTCATGTAATCCACCAGCAGCTGCGGAGTTAGCGTCTGCCCAGGCAGGTGTCAGGGGGGCAGCCAGGGAGCAGAGTATGAGTGCAGGCGGAGGTAAGCCCTCTCCCCCAGCCCCATGGCTCCCTGCAGCTGAACTACTACTGCTTCGGCATGGACTGGGCAAAAAGTTTTATGGGGTAGTTCCCATAAAACACAAACACTCACATAGCACACATGTATGTGTCACACATTCATCACACACACATACTACACATGTAGCACACATGTCTATATCGCACATTCATCTCACACACACTCCCCATCTCTCTCACCATGCACAAGCTGCACGAAGGACCAGCTACCACTGATTATGACCCGCACTCTTGCAGCAAAATTCTGTGATTTGCGGGTCCTCCGGGAGGGGGCGGAGCCAAAAGACATAATTCCTTTAGATAGTCTTATTGGCTTAGAAACAGCGCCCAATGACAGTCAAGGGGGTTGGTTTCTGGGTACTCAGAAATCCCCCCTTCCTGTGTGTGCCACTGCTGGGGACACTGATGGGCAGGGAGCATGGATTGCACCTACTACTTCTGGGGGGGCCACCTACGGCTGTTCTTCACAGGGGGTACCATAACACTTGCCTCCACCTACGAAAATATAAAACTGCATACCAGGATTGTGGAACTGGAGCAGGAACCAGCTGCTGGAAGGTGAATAGTTCTGGTTCTGAGTATAGTAGAGACAAGCTGCCAGTGTCCAATGATAGGGTAGAGTCCCAGCTTTTGGGGTATACCCAGAAAATGTGTAAGTCAGACACAACCTGAGATATCTGGCTGGGAAGACCAATTAACAGGCTTGGATGGCTACCACTGCTTTGAAGTCAGATATCTTCGGCTCTCAAGGGACGATATTCAAAAATCCCCTGGAAAAAGGGGACCCTCAGCTATCAACCTAGGACCCTTATAATCCTATGGCCCCTTTTAAACTGCCTATTAAGCCCATACGGAAAAAACAACCCTGCTGAAGAAACAATAGAGCTCCCTTCCATGGATTGGGGCCCTTGGGAGGTTCTGTGATTGACTGGATGCACCCCCCCATCCTTAATCTGCCTTCCAATCACTGCTGGTGTCTGCTGGTTGCACTGCTGATGTCTCCTGGCTGCCCCACTGCTTCTGGTGGTCACGGGCCTGGATGGACGAGATGCAGCTTTGGTCTGTGTGTGTGCGCCTGCATACTGCCAGCTGCTGCTGCTGGGTTGGAAAGCCAAAGGATGGTGGGCGGGTGGCTGGCTGGCCCTGCTGTTATGTATCTGTTGTCAGCGCTGCCTGGCTACTGCTCTTCTCTTGTAGTTAAGCATTGAAAACACCAGGACTTCTGCCTGCCACCATCTCGCCCACTCCATCCCCACATCAGTCCCCACTGTGATATAACTTGGACTATACAATATTTTTATTGCGGGATTCATTTTTTTTCACACCTCTTACTTCTCTCTTTCTCCCTGCAACCCCCCCCCTGTATACTTTACCTCTGCTTTACTAGTTGTACACCTTGCCAGAAGCAACCTACACTGTGCATCACATTGGCTAATGGGTATAATGTACTAAAGGCTATTTCATGCTATACACATGTCAGTTGTTCCTATATACAGATGGGTCCTCCGTTACCTTGGCTGTTTCTGTGCCTAGACTGAGGCCTAGGCGAAAGCTTAGGTTGCTGAGTTTAATCACGGACAGGCGTTTTGAGGCACGAGCATGCAATACACATCTCCACCACTGGGTGGCTAATGCTCTACTAATACAGTACTTTAGTTTGAATAGCGGTGGATTGATCTACAGTACAAGCTCTGGCAAATGGTCAATGACGACTGTAATGTTAATATACAGTCCTGTACTGCATAGTGTACACACAGATGGTGACCAATGGTCAGACGGAGAGAGTAAAAAAAATAGTTTATACAGACGTAAACGAACGTGTTAAAACACCTGTGTATGCAGACGCAACTAATGTGTGAAAGGAATAATGTAGCTCATTGACTTTAAAGTATGTACAGTGCACTAAATACCGTGTTTTGCATATAAGCGTCCGAGTCCCCTAACAACATGAACAAACACCAATGGGAAGGAAACTTCCATGTAGCAACATGGGCTAGCGGTGAAGGCTCCCACCTCCCACGCTGAGAGTCCTGGGTTCGATTCCCAAAGTGCCAATCTATATATTTTTTTCCCTACATTCACTTTATTATTTTTTTCTCCTCTTTGTAATCCATTGTAATACATTCAATGGAAGAGGGCACACAGGTTTCACATAAATCAGGGAAAATCTGCAGGAGCGACTCATTCCACTATCTAAAATACACAGCAGTAATGAGCACCCGTAGACATACCAGTAAATATAAATTAGTGTATTCTGACGCAACGATGCAACAACGTCGGCGTTAGAGCATCTGTGTTGTACTTTATACAACTCAGTAATTTACTAAGAATTTGTATTCTCAATCACTGCCGACAATAGCCAAATACTGCCGGGAAAGCTTAGCATTTGTAAAGAAAATGAGCTTTCAAATAGACCTGCTTTTTGCTGGCGTGTTCAGATAGTCATGCACGGATCAGTGAGATCCGTGCATGCTTCTCTGTGGAAAAGTGTCAGAAATAGTTAAAAATGTCAAAAAATTATTTTGTGTGGGGTCCCCCCTCCTAAGCATAACCAGCCTCGGGCACTTTGAGCCAGTCCTGGTAGTTTAAATACTGGGAAAAAATCGACTTGGATCCCCCTGTATTTAGACAACCAGCACTGGGCTCTTGGGCCAGCCCTGGTTCCGAAAATATGGGGGACAAAAGCTGTAGGGGTCCCCCATATTTTTAAAACCAGCACCAGGCTCCACTTGCCGAGAAGATAATGCCACAGCCGGGGGGGCACATTCATGTAGGTCCCTGCAGCCGTGGCATTACCCTCCCAACTAATAACCCCTGTTCAGGGTACCCTGGGGGAGTTGGGACCCCTTAAATCGACAACCCTGGGTGGTGGATGGGGGGCTGATAGCCTTTTTGTGTGTAAAAAAAAGAATATTGTCTTTTGTTTTAGAACTACAAGTCCCAGCAAGCCTCCCCTACTTGCTGGTATTTGGAGAACCACAAGTACCAGCATGCGGGGAAATAAAGGGCCCACTGTTATTTGTAGTTCTACAACAAAAGAAATACCCAAATAAAAACAAGACACACACACCATGACAGTACAATTTTATTAAAACACACTTACACACTCATACATACTTACCTACATCCCACACCTGGCAATCACGTCCCCTTCCCCATGTAGAATCCAAACGTTTATCTGTAATTCCAAAATTCCAATATACTCACCTATTATCCAGTGTTGATCTTCTCTTCTGTCTTGAAGTAATCCACATGAACTTGTGAAACTTGCATGCAGCGATGTGGGTGGGCAAGCGGTGAAGGCTTCCGCCTCCCATGCTGAGAGTCCTGGGTTCAATTCCCAAAGTGCCTATCTATATATTTTTTCCCCTGACATTCACTTTGTTTTTTGTTTTTTTCTGTGTAATCCATTGTAATACATTCAATGGAAGGGTGCACACAGGTTTCACATAAATCAGGGTAAATCTGCAGGAGTGACTCATTCCGCTATCTAAAATACACAGCGGTAATGAGCACCCGTAGACATAACAGTAAATATATTGTAAATTAGTGTATTCTGACGCAACTAACTGAGCAACACAGTACTGTAGTTCGTCGGCGTTAAGAGAATCTGTGTTGTCCTTTATGAGAAGGGATCACTGCTACTGTACTCAAATGCAAAATACTGTACAGAGATTCTAAGCACGGTGATTTGGCATCCAGGAACTTAGGGAGGAGCTTTTATCTCTCCCCATTATACTTAGAAAGATAACACTTGTCCCTGTAGCCATTACAGCAGAGTACGTTACAAGCTGTTTGTGCTATTAGTACTCAAATAGAAAATACTGTACAGAGATACTAAGGACGGTGATTTGGCATCCAGGAACTTAGGGAGGAGCTTTTATCTCTCCCCATTATACTTAGAAAGATAATACTTGTCGCTGTACGTTACAAGTTGTTCATGCTATTCAGTACTCAAATGCAAAATACTGTACAGAGATTCTAAGCACGCTGATTTGGCATCCAGGAACTTAGGGAGGAGCTTTTATCTCTCTCCATTATACTTAGAAAGATAACACTTGTCACTGTACGTTACAAGCTGTTCGTGCTATTCAGTACTCAAATGCAAAATATTGTACAGAGATTCTAAGCACTGGGATTTGGCATCCAGGAACTTAGGGAGGAGCTTTTATCTCTCTCCATTATACTTAGAAAGATAACACTTGTCACTGTACGTTACAAGCTGTTCGTGCTTAAATTAATAAAATAAATGTCAGGGGAAAAAGAAAATATAGATTGGCACTTTGGGAATCGAACCCAGGACTCTCAGCATGGGAGGCAGGAGCCTTCACCACTTGCCCACGTTGCTGCATGGAAGATACACAAGTTCATGTGTAAAAGTAATGCAAGCAGCGATTCCTTCCCATTGGTGTTTGTTTAGGCCGTTAGGGGACTCGGACGCGCATATATTGCAAAACGCAGTATTTTCCACCACCTCCCCCTACGCCCATCCCCCCTGACAGCCTACACAGTTCATACAGAAGACAGAGAGGTTGGTCAGGTTACAATAAATGTACAACACAATACTACAGTATACTGTATATGAAAATCACATAGAGAATTGGAGTTGCATTGATACTGTAGGTGTGTAAATGGTGCAGTAGCAGTGATCCCTTCTCATAAAGTACAACACAGATTCTCTATCGCCGATGATCTGCAGTACTGTGTTGCTCGAGCAGTTAATTGTGTCAGGATACACTTATTTATTTTTATTGGTATGCCTACGGGGGCTCATTACCGCTTTGTATTTTAGATAGCTGAATCAGACGCTCATGTAGATGTACCCTGATTTATGTGAAACCTGTGTGCACCCTTCCATTGAATGTTTTACAATGGATTACACAGAAAAAAAATGTATAAAGTGAATGTCAGGGGGAAAAAAATATATGGATTGGTAGTTTGGTAATCGAACCCGGGACTCAGCATGGAAGGGAGGAGCCTTCACTACTAGCCCAAGTCACTGCATGGAAGATGCATAGGTTCATGTGTAAAAGTAATGCAAGCAGCGATTCCTTCCCATTGGTGTTCGTTTATGCCGTTAGGGGACTCGTATGCTCATTTTGTTCACTGTACGTACTTTAAAGTCAATGAGCTACATTATTCCTTTCACACATTAGTTGTGTCTGCATACACAACTGCTTTAACATGTTCATTTGCATCTGTATAAACTAGTCACACAGTGATTTGGCATCCAGGAACTTAGGGAGGAGCTTTTATCTCTCCCCATTATACTTAATACTACGGGATTTGGACGCTCACAAATCCCTAACATCAATAGACCATACTGTACCTGTAACACATCGTTTGCATCTGTATATGCTGTACTATTTTCATCTGTACTGTACATACTGTTATATACTGTATGACATACTGTAGCATAATGTAGCATAATGAGACGCACCAGTAAAGTAGTTCTTACGCTGTAGTTCAGTATTGTATTTTAATGGAGAGAACACGCATGTGCATTGGGGATTTTCGAAAGCGACATCTGGTGGATGATCTTAGGTATTACACTTAAAGGTAATGCCAAACGCTCTGTGCGCTTCCCTTCGACTAGGTGCGCCTCCTTGCACCCAGGCACGCTGCATATGCCCGATCGCGACTAACGCCTCAGCCAGCCAAGATAACGGAGGACCCATCTCTATGTCTGGGGTTCTTGTATGTCTTATCTCATACAAAGTAACCTTCATAGTGTGCCCACTGGATGGGATGGAAAATACATGGGCCTGTTGGTTAATTTAGCACCTTACACCTGGCTTTAGGCTACTGCAATCACATAATTTTGTGTAATCTCTTCTAGGCATGAACTAATCCACCCTGGGTATTCCTATGTAATGTGCCCAACATGACTGCCTCATGTGGTAGATTTTGTGGGAGGAATATTAAACCCATGGAATTTATTACCCAAAATCACTGCTCCAATCCTGCATTTTGCCTATTGTTCTCAATTTCTTTCTTACTTTTAGTTCGGTGTGTTTTTTCTACTTGCTGTAATACTTAGTCAACAGTAACATGTCTGAAAGTGCCTTGAATCCTATGGGAGAAAGAGCACTATACAAATAAAGTTCTTCTTCTTCTTCTTCTTCTTCTTCTTCTTCTTCTTCTTCTTCTTTCTTCTTCCTTCTTCCTTCTTCCTTCTTCCTTCTTCCTTCTTCCTTCTTCCTTCTTTCTTCTTTCTTCTTCCTTCTTCCTTCTTCCTTCTTTTTTCTTCTTTTTTCTTCCTTCTTCTTTTTTCTTCCTTCTTCTTCTTCTTTTTTCTTCCTTCTTCTTCTTCTTTTTTCTTCCTTCTTCTTCTTCTTTTTTCTTCTTCTTCTTCTTCTTCTTTTTTCTTCTTCTTCTTCTTCTTCTTTTTTCTTCTTCTTCTTCTTCTTCTTTTTTCTTCTTCTTCTTCTTCTTCTTCTTCTTCTTCTTCTTTTTTCTTCTTCTTCTTCTTCTTTTTTCTTCTTCTTCTTCTTCTTCTTTTTTCTTCTTCTTTTTTCTTCTTTTTCTTCCCAGAGAAAAAGTGGAGAAGGACCACTAGTATTCACACTGTGGTAATCTATAGACAACCAGGACATGGGCAGTAATTGTACAGGAATGTGTTCCTGCACATCACTAAAATGGCTATAAAGGGAGAGGTCATAATCATGGGAGACTTTAATCAACCTGATGTAAATTGGGAGGGGTCTTTTGCAAGTTCAACTATAAGTGGCAAATTTCTAAATTTCTTAGAGGAGGCAGCCCTCAAGCAATTGGTAAGGGAGCCCACTCGAAAAGATGCAATATTAGATTTAATACCTACAAATGGTGGCAGGATATCAGACATATATGTGGGTAAGAACCTGGGATCCAGTGATCATCAAGCAGTATGGTTTAGTACAGTGGTTCTCAAACTCGGTCCTCAGGACCCCACACAGTGCATGTTTTGCAGGTTACCCAGCAGGAGCACAGGTGTATTAATTACTCACTGACACGTTTTAAAAGGTCCACAGGTGGAGCTAATTATTTCACTTGTGATTCTGTGAGGAAACCTGCAAAACATGAACCGTGTGGGGTCCTGAGGACCGAGTTTGAGAACCTGTGGTTTAGTATAACGACAGGGTCAAGCTGATGCCACACAAAAACAAAGGTGTTAGATATTAGTAAGGTTGACTTTGCATGCAAACATGGGAAAATATTTAATCAATTTGTTGGTGGTTTGGAGGAACTTGAAAGGAGTGCAGGAGAGGTGTGAAAAATGAAAAAGTGCAATACTAAAAGCAACAGACCTTTGTATCAAAAGGGTTAGGAAAAGCACCAGGAAAAGGAAGCCAGTGTGGTTTACGAAAGAGATATACTTATTGTGAAAGCAAAAAAGATAGAAATATAAGCGGACTCAAAATAATAGACAAAAAGGTGTACCTTGTAAGAAGGAAGGAGGCTAAGAAGGTGATTAGACATGCAAAGGCAGAAGCTGAGGAGAAAATGGCATAGTCAGTAGATAAAGGGGCACACTTTCAAGTATATAAATGATAGGAGAAAGTCAAATGGAGGAATAATAAGACTAAAGACAGAGAGTGAGAGTTTGGTTGAGAGAGACAAGACAATAGCAAAATAAATAGTTTTGCTCAGTATTCACTACAGAAGGAGAGGGGGAGGGGCCACAGTTAAGTTGCAAGGACATTCATAAAATGAATGTACATGAAAGTACATTTGCAGAGGAGAAGGACATTACATAGCTCTAAAAACTGAATGGATAAATCAATGGGGCCAAATGGGATACATCCAAGGATACTAAAAGAGCTTAACGATGTAGCACCATTAATAGAATTATTCAACCAGTCACTAGCTACAAGTGCATTCCAGAGGAATGTAGGACCCTATTCAGGTTCAGTAGCAGATTTTGGTAAATAGCACAGGGAAAGGCCACCCAGCATGCAAAATCCCGCCCATGTTGCGATCGCAATCTAATTGTGATTGCAACTCTGACCAGGGAATATGCATATGCAGCATGGCTGTGTATGCAGCCGCCCCGCCTCCATCTTTTTCATGGGAGTGGCTGCGCATGATGTCATGCAGTTGCCCCAAAAATGGTCCAGGCCCATCTGCATTTGCACCACCATTCCCCTCGCAATGCCACAATGACCGCTGCTGTCAATCAAAGTGTGAGTGCATCCTCCCGGCATGCGATTACAATTTGATGACCCACGCATGCACTGTGCAGAAGCGCAGATTGGCAAAAATTGCTCATTTGCAATTTTCAGCAATAAGCGTTCCGTACTGAATGGGGTTTGTAGTACCACTGCTCAAAAGTGGAAGCAAGGAAGACGTAAGTAACAACAACAGATCAGTAAGCCTTACATCAGCATTAGGGAAGTAATTGAAACACTATTAAAATAAATAGTTGTGCAATATCTTAAATTAAACAATTTACAGGATCACAAAGACCATGTATTTACGGGGGGAGATCATGCCAAGCTAATTTTATTGACTTTTTTTTATATTATAAAACAGTGGAATGGATAAGGATAGGAAAAAGACAGTTGTAGTAAATGGAGTCCATTCACAGGTAAGAAATGTTACCAGTGGAGTACCCCAGGGATCTGTACGTGGACCATTGTTCTTATATATCTTTGTTGGTGACATTGCAAATGGCATTGAAGGGAAAGTATGCCCTTTTGCAGATGACACAAAGATATGCAACAGGGAAGATACATTGTAAGGGGTAAAACAAATGATTGATGATCTACAGAGACTTGAATGGTCAAGAACATGGCAGTCAAGAACATGGAAACTACAGTTAAATGCTAAAAAAAGCAAAATCAGATACTTTGGTCTCAAAAGTGCAAAGGCTAATTATAAAGTAGTATCAATGGTATTATAATGGAAACTACTGAGGAGGAAAGGGATTTAGGAATCACTATTTTCAAGTGACTTAATGGCAGGTTAGCAATCCAACTAAGCAATGAAAAATGCAAGTCAGATGCTTCGTTGTATAGGGAGAGGAATCTGTACCAGGAAAAAAAGAAGTAATAATGCCACTGCATAGGTCATTGGAATGGCTTCTTCTGGAATACTGTGTCTAGTTCTGGAAAGCAGCGGCAGAATGAAATGGAGACAAATATTGCTGTAGGTGCCTGATGCCAGCTGATCTCAGATGTTTTTTAAAGGGGCAATCACTTACAAGGCATGGTTTAGACAAGGTACCTGTCTAGGTGTCCTCTGTGCGGGGGAGTTGGCTGTGTTGGCAGTGCAAGGGTACTGATTATGTTGGCAGTGAGGGGGTGTTGACTGTCCTCTGTGTGGAGGTGCGTTGGTGTCGGCAGTGCGGGGGTGCTGGTGATGTCCTCTGTGCAGGGGTGCTGGCAGTGCCGGCAGTGTCCTCAGTGCAGTGGCTCGGGCAGTGTGGGAGTGTTGGCCATGTGGGCAGCAGTGTCAGCATTGTGGATGGCAGTGTCATCAGTGCAGTGGGGGACACCATCTTGCCCCATTGAAATCTATGGGGCCACACAGATGGCTCTCTCAGCCAATCAGCGGTCAGCCCATCGAATTCAATGGACTGGCACCCAAGACAAAACCTCAAGATCCGACAGCGGGATTCTAAGGTTTTGCCCCGATTTGGGATCCAGGGCAGTCAGGGAGATTCAGACCCACACATCTCTAGTTATTAGGAGTCATCCCCTGTGCTGGAATGTGGGTTTTGGTTTCAGTTTGAGGGATCTGATTGAAGTCCCTGTGTATTTGTAACTCTAGCTGGTATTTATCTATTTTAAGAAGGTAGGTGCATGGTTACAGCTGCATTATTAATTTTTTTTCATAACTCCTCCTTCATCCACATTCACTCCCTTGTCACTTGCGCCTGCTGTGGTACTTTCTATGTTACATTGGCTACAGCATGCTAGGGATCTTCTAGAGGGGTTGCCTAAACCTGCAACTATTGCCCTGCTTTCTTTTTATGAATAATAAACCTCTGTATTATGGGGGACATTCCGAGTTGATCTGGGAGTGTATTTTAGTTTAGCAGAAGTGCGAACGAAAGGATCGCAGAGCGGCTACAAAACAAATTGTGCAGTTTCAGAGTAGCTCCATACCTACTCCTAGCTTGCGATCACTTCAGACCATTCAGTTCCGGATTTGACGTCACAAACACGCCCTGCGTTCGCCCAGCCACGCCTGTGTTTTTCCTGGCACGCCTGCGTTTTTCGAACATTCCCTGAAAACGGTCAGTTGACACCCAGAAACGCCCTCTTCATGTCAATCACTCTGCGGTCAGCAGTGCAACTGAAATGCATCGCTAGACCCTGTGCAAAACTACATCGGGCGTTGTGAAAGTACGTCGCGCGTGCGCATTGCGCCGCATGCGCAGAGGTGCCGTTTTTTAGCTTCATCGCTGCGCAGCGAACATTTTCAGCTAGCAATCAACTCGGAATGACCTCCTATGTTCATACCATCTATATAGCACCTTGAGCCTATTGTAGACAAACGCTATGTAAATAGCATTGTTTTATGATATGATGATTATTTGTGGGACGTTCACAACTTTGATAGAAAAACAGACTGTGCTCCCTGTGAATAAATGTGTAGTACTGCTAGTCTGCTGTTAGTGAGTGGAAAGGGGAATCCTCTGCCCCTTTAGTGGAGTGTTATGCAACAGTGGGAGAATCCCAGCGCACGCCTGACAGTAATGTGAAATGACAATTATTCACGAATAAAATAAGCAGTTTATTAAAAACAAATAGTATAAATGTAAAAACAATTGATAAGTAGCTCAATAAAATCTGACTGATTTTATACATGTCTAGTCAATTACTATTTCTAATAATGAAATAATATAAATATGAATGTATCTAACACCCTGGATCACTCACTTGTCCAGGACAGTATTTCTGTGTAACACCTTGGATCACTACCTTGCCCTGGACAGTATTCCCATGTGATTTTAACCCCTTATAAATTTTTACTGTACTATTCCAGAAAAACCTTGCCACTTTGTAAATTATTTATATCCATACCTCCTACTTATGTTTTCTTTTTGTTTTCAACTGTAATACATCCTGCTGTTCTTACCTGCCCTACCCACTTCTCCTACACTACTCCATCTTTTCATTCCATCTCCACCCACCCAAGTCATACTGTATTCTTTATTATTCCTTAATACCCTTACTATGCCCTATCTCATTTTTCCTTCACGCTCTTAACTCACATTTCCACATCCCTCCTCCCTTTTCCTAGTCACCCATGCTCCATCTTTTTATATGTACCTATATTCGGTCTCCTTCCTCACTTTTATCTGTCTCTCTTCTTCAGGTCCATGGTCTCCACAGGGTTAACCTTGGGGTATGCTTGGTGGAGACCAGGATCAGGCATCAAACAGCAAAGCTTTGAGTCTCCCAGGATGCACTGGGCTCTCTCTCCTCATACACTGCCCAAAGCTCAGGTACTTCAGTTTTTGCTTGGTGCCAGCAGGAGTTGGTCACCACTGAACAGCATGCAGCCCAAGCTTTTTAATTTTTTTACTATTTTTGATTTTTCTTTTACTTTTTCCTGAGCTTACAGCATTTGGCAGTTCATGGGACACCAGTGCTGATGCTCCTTTACCCCCACCAGTGCCACAACTGGATCTGTGATTTTTGGACCCTTGCGATTTTCAGCTAGCAGAGGCACCCTGGGGCACCCTGGGCTATACCTGTAACACAAGGGGGACAGATAAGGCAGGTTCTCATATGCGGTACCTGCAATTCTAGCAGTCCTACGCCACCGGACTCTGGAGATAGATCGGCTGCACTGACATGACCATTGCGTGACCTCGGGACCCACTGACCACCATGGCATAATGTTACTGGCAATGGGAAACAAATTTAAGGCCAGGGAACAGGTGGTGGATGTCAGCAAAGGGAGGTCAGTGGTTTCCCATTCCGCTGAGGTCTTCCCACCCTGGGCTGCTCCTCTCTCACCCTCCTTTTTCACAGATATGCTGAATAGCCATTACAAGAACTGTACAGGCAGGCCCGGCACATCCCGCTCAGCAAAGGGATGCAAAGCAGGGAGGCGCCTGGCTGGAAATGCGCTAACCCGGCTCTGCATCCCTGTCTTCCCTGTTGCTGCTGGCAGTGCGCCTGTATGTCAGGCAGCGGCGCTGGCAGCTGTGCGGATAAAGGATCTAACTTGAGGACCTGACTTGAGCAACTCCCTCTACAGAAATGCATCAAGCTGTGCCCCAGCCCATCTCGCTCTGCAGCGCGTCATATTGTTTCTGCGGCGGCCGCACGCCTTCCCGCCCCCTTCTCCCATACGGCTGTCAGAAGTACCCGGTCACCTTACGGTGGTGAGTCACCCGGCCATTCTGTGGGCAGAGACGGTGCCAGCACCGGAGCCAGAAACCCCGCATTATCAGCAGTAGGTCGCGGCTTGTCACTGGGCAGGGGGAGGGAATGTGGGGGCAGCAGCCAGGTTAACATAAACACAGACTCTGGGATCTTTCATTATTGCAGGTAGTTGGCAGTCACCACGGTCACTGTGCAGGTCTGTGCAGGCACTGTGAGACAACAGTGGAGACTGGAGAGTGGGAGAGGAACCCATTGGATTCTAGGAGGTGAGGTCACAAGGTGCTCATAGGTAATCTGGGGTGTGTGGATCGCCAGCCCTCTGGGACACAGTGACTTTTTACTTTGTCACCCGCACACCCACTGTGTTCTGTCCCAGTCATGATGTCACCCCCCCTCTGTGTTCTGTGTCAGCAATTGTCACCCCCACCCCCTGTGTTCTGTCCCTGTCACTATGTTAACCCTTCTGTGTTCTCTCCCAGCCATTGTCACCCTGCTTTGTTCTGTCCCAGTCATGATGTCACCCCCTCTGTATTCTGTGTCAGCCATTGTCACCCCCCCATGTTCTGTCCCTGTCGCTATGTCACCCCCCCTGTGTTCTCTCCCAGCCAGTCACCCCCTTTTTGTTCTGTCCCAGTCATTGTCACCACTCCTGTGTTCTGTCCCAGTCACTTTGTCACACCTCTGTGTTCTGTCCCTGCTATTGTCACGACCCATATTCTGTCCCAGCCATTGTCACCCCCCATGTTCTGCCCCAGAAATTGCTCCCCCCGTGTTATGTCCCAGCCATGGTAACACCTCCACTATATTCTGTCACTGTGTAATCCTCCTCTGTGTTCTATCTCAGTCACTGTGTCACCCCCCGTGTTCTGTTCCAATCATTGTGTCATCACCCCCTTGTTCTGTTCCACTCATCGTGTCATCACCCCTGTTTTCTGTCTGTCACTGTATAACACTCCGTGTTCTGTCACCGTGTCAACCCCCCCTGTGTTCTGTCCCAGTCAGTTTCACCCCCATTTGTTTTCTGTCCCAGTCACTGTGTCACACACACATCCTTTTTGTTTTGTCCCAGTCACTGTGTCACCTCCCCCCAGCCATCTTGAAGCTTGCGCACTGGCAGCTAATCAGGAATGGCTGCAGTGGCTCACAACCTGCAGCAGATGGGGCATAATGTGTAAAGGGCATTACTATGTGTGGCATAATGTGTAAAGGGCATTCCATAATGTGTAAGGGGCATTACTGTGTGTGGCATAATGTGTAAGGGGCATTACTGAGTAAGGCATAATGTGTAAGGGGCATTACTGTGTGTGGAATAAGGTGTATGGGGTATTACTGTGTGGTATAATGTATTCAAAGGGGCATAACTGACTGGCATAATGTGTATAAGGGACGTGACTGTGGCATCATCTGAATTGGTGGCACTATAGTGTGGCGACACTCCTTCCTTGTGAGACCACACACCTATTTGCAATGCTGTCCCTTTGTGAATTATGGGAGGGAGGGCGCAAATTTATAGTTTGCAGGAGGGTGCTGAACACCCTAGCACCGGCTCTGTGTACAGGTCTCTGGGAATGCTGGGTTTGGTCTCCCTGTATACCTCTCCTTGAAGTCAGGATATACACAGCACTGCATCCTACCAGCTTTACTTCACTGTCTAAGTAGTTGATATAAGTGCCCACTGCAGTTAAATTGTGTTTCTGCATTGTATGTGACTTATGCTAGTTCTGCTGTGTGTATATATATATATATATATATATATATATATACAGTTGTGCTCATAAGTTTACATACCCTAGCAGAATTTGTGATTTTCTGGCCATTTGTCAGAGAATATGAATATGGACTCACAAATTTTTCTTTCACTCATGGTTAGTGGTTGGGTGAAGCCATTTATTGTCAAGCAACTGTGTTTACTCTGTTTAAATCATAATGACAACAGAAACTACCCAAATGACCCTGATCAAAAGTTTACATACCCCAGTTCTTAATACCGTGTATTGTCCCCTTTAACATCAATGACAGCTTGAAGTCTTTTGTGGTAGTTGTGGATGAGGCTCTTTATTTTCTCAGATGGTAAAGCTGCCCATTCTTCTTGGCAAAAAGCCTCCAGTTCCTGTAAATTCTTTGGCGGTCTTGCATGAACTGCACATTTGAGATTTCCCCAGAGTGGCTCAATGATATTGAGGTCAGGAGACTAAGATGGCCACTCCAGAACCTTCACTTTATTCTGCTGTAGCCAATGACAGGTCGACTTGGCCTTGTGTTTTGGATCATTGTCATGTTGGAACGTCCAAGTACGTCCCATGCGCAACTTCCGGGCTGATGAGTGCAAATTTTCCTCCAGTATTTTCTGATAACATGCTGCATTCATCTTGCCATCAATTTTGACCAAGTTTCCAGTGCCTTTGTAGCTCACACATCCCCAAAACATCAGCGATCCACCTCCATGTTTCACAGTAGCATCTCCACACCAGACAAAAAAGATGTCATCAATATAGTGAACATAGGACACCAGGTCCTCCTCGAGCACACTGTGTGTATAGGGCTTACTCTGCCTCACATTACAGGATAGTTAATGCACTGCTTGTTTTGTACCTCTGGGCACATCAGCTCCCTCAGCTCCAGTACAAGAGCCTCCATGGGGTTCTTTCTCTAACTTGCTGGCTAAAATTGCTGACTATATTGCTACCCATTCTGTGGCTCCCACTGTTGGCCTCCCACAGCCATTACAGCCTGTTTATCAGCCCATAGCAGCCCCAACCATCCCTCCTCCCTGGTTGGACTAATTTTCTAACTCTATCCAGAGTCTGGCTGCTTCCTCAGCTGCATTTCAGAATGAATTATAAGGTCAGGTCACACTGTCTACACTTACTGCCACTAAGCATACTGTGCCACCCTCACAGTCTACACCACTCACATATTCTGGGGACTCTTCTGCTGCAGCAGATCAGGCAGAGGTTTCTGATGCAGGGAAAGAAGAGGAACAGTTCAAATTTAATGTAGCTGCTCTAGCCAGGATGAATAAATTCTCACTTCAGCTTGAAGATACTGAACCATCCCCGAAATCAAAAGATCCTCTGTGCAAACAACAGAAGTCAGTTGTAGCTGAGTTTCCACACTCTGATCACTTCTCTGACGCTAGGAATGAGGCATGGAAAACTCCTACTAAGAAGTGTATGGTTTCAAAAAAGCTAAAATCCTTTTTTCCCTTTACCCATATCTGACTGTGCAAAATGGGAAAATCCCCCTACTGTGGATGCACATATGACACGTTTAATTAAAAGTTCCATTCTTCTTATCCCTATTGCGTGATCTGTTAAGGATTTTCCGGATAGACAATTGGACCCATGTCTCAAATCTTTATATTCACTTACAGGGGCCACAGCCAGACCTGCTACGGCTACAGCCTGGGTAACTAAAGCCATGGAAAATTGTGCTGACGCCCTTAAAAACAGTTTTACATCTAAGCCTACCACAGAACATGTGTCATTAATTGCCAACATCAGAGATGCTGCCTATTAAATTGAGGAAGCTGCTCTAGACTGTTCTATTATCCTCTAAGACTTCAGCTGTTTCAATAGTAGCACGTTACATTGTTTGGCTGTGTTCATGGAAAGCAGACGCTGATTCCAAGAAAGCCCTGGAAGCACTTCCATACGCGGGTGAATTTCTGTTTGGACCAGAACTGGACAAGATTGTCAATAACCTGGCAACTTCTAAAACAGCTTGCCTAAGGTCAGACCATCCTAGACTCTCACTCCACCAAGGCCTTTAAGCCTAAAACCAAGCAAGCATGGGCAGCTAAATGCCCAGCTACTAAATCAAAGTATAAACCCACTGCCTGATGGGGCAGGCCTCCCCCTGGGGGACCCCAGGGATGGAGGCCAACTTCTTCAGTTCACACATGCGTGGAGTCAGATCACAAAAGATGCTTGGGTTGAGGAAGTGGTCACTTATGGATACGCCCTCTCCTTCCTGAAGTGTTCGCCCATCCAATACTTCCCTACCACTCCACCAGCAGACCTCAGCAAACCGAAGGTGCTGAAGGGACTCATTCAATCATTACTACACTCATGTGTCATTATTTCAGTCCCAGTAAACAGGGACAGGGGTGCCATTGTACACTCTTTTCGGTTCAGAAACCCAAAGGTCTTACCATCCCATTTGGAATCTGAAGTTTACAAATACCTCAAGGTGCCCAGGTTCCGTATGGAAACTCTCCGTTCCATTGACCTGGCTATGTGGCCTGGGGATTTTTTTAAATAAAAAATAAGTTGCTTTGCATTACATGTGTGGATTTAACATATTTCTATCACTGAGTGGAAAAACAAAGATACCTTTATGTGCACAGAACCTGCTTGTTGAAGTAAGCATACGTGTGAGCATTAGTTTATCCTTCAAGTGTGAGGTGCCCTTTAAGAAAGGAATTGGGATTTCAAATACCTTGGATTGGACTATTACACTCTATTATACTGTATATGACATTGCCCGTGGGGTGCAATGATACTATACCATTGTACAGTGCATCCGTAAAGTATTCACAGCGCTTCACTTTTTCCACATTTTGTTATGTTACAGCCTTTTTCCAAAATGGAATAAATTATTTTTTTCCCTCAAAATTCTACACACAATACACCATAATGACAATGTAAAAAAAGTTTTTTTTTAGATTTTTGCAAAGTTATTAAAAATAAAAAACTAAGAAATCACATGTACATAAGTATTCACAGCCTTTGCTGTATACTTTGTTGATGCACCTTTGGCAGCAATTACAGCCTCAAGTCTTTTTGAATATGCCACAAGCTTGGCACACCTATCTTTGGGCAGTTTCACCTATTCCTCTTTGCAACAACTCTCAAGCTTCATCAGGTTGGATGGGAAGCGTCGGTGCACAGCCATTTTTAGAACTCTCCAGAGATGTTCAATCGGATTCAAGTGGGCTCTGGCTGGGACACACAAGGACATTCACAGAGTTATCCTGGCGCCACCCCTTTGATATCTTGGCAGTGTGCTTAGGGTCGTTGTCCTGCTGAAAGATGAACTGTCACCCAAGTCTAAAGTGAAAAGCGTTCTGGAGCAGGTTTTCATCCAGGATGTCTCTGTACATTGCTGCATTCATCTTTCCCTCTATCCTGACTAGTATCCCAGTTCCTGCTGCTAAAAAACATCCCCACAGCATGATGCTGCCACCACCATGCTTCACTGTAGGGATGGTATTTGCCTGGTGATGAGCGGTGCCTGGTTTCCTCCAAACATGATGCCTGGTGTTCATGCCAAAGAGGTCAATCTTTGTCACATCAAACCAGTGAATTTTGTTTCTCATGGTCTGAGAGTCCTTCAGGTGCATTTTTGGCAAACTCCAGGCAGGCTGCCATGTGCATTTTACTAAGGAGTGGCTTCCGTCTGGCCACTCTACCATAGAGGCCTGATTGGTGGATTGCTGCAGAGATGGTTATCCTTCTGGAAGGTTCTCCTCTCTCCACAGAGGAATGCTGTAGGTCTGACAGAGTGACCATCGGATTCTTGGTCACCTTCCTGACTAGGGCCCTTCTCCCCCAATCACTCCGTTTAGATGGCCAGCCAACTCTACAAAGAGTCCTGGTGGTTCCAAATGTCTTCCATTTACGGGTTATGGAGGCCACTGTGCTCATTGGGACCTTCAAAGCAGCAGATATTTTTCTGTACCCTTCCCCAGATTTGTGCCTCGAGACAATCCTGTCTCGGAAGCAGTAGCGGATCTTGCCACGGGCAAGCAGGACTTTTGCCCGGGGCGCCGCCTTCCGGAGGGCGCCACACCATGGCAAGATCCGCCACTGCTGTGCCCTCCGCTGCCCGCTGTGTCCCCGGCTGTGGTCCCCTGTGAAGGGAACTTCTAGTTTCCCTTCGCGTAGAGGACCTTTGCTGAGCGGTGCGCGATGACGTCATCGCGCACCGCACAGCAAAGGTCCTCTCCGCGAAGGGAACTAGACGCTACGCGTCTAGTTTCCCTTCGTGGAGAGGACCTTTTACTGTGCGGTGCGCGATGACGTCATCGCGCACCGCTCAGCATTTAAGCGGCGCTTCTACTGTACAGGGGGCGTAACTGGCCACGCCCCCTGCATTAAGCCACACCCCCATTCCCTGCCCGGGGCGCTGAGGGCCCTCGAACCGGCCCTGCTCGGAAGTCTACAGACAATTCCTTTGACTTGCTTGGTTTGTGCTCAGATATCCACTGTGAAGTGTGGGACCTTATATAGACAGGTGTGTGCCTTTCCAAATCATGTCCAATCAACTGAATTTACCACAGGTGGACTCCAATTAAGCTGCAGGAACATCTCAAGGATAATCAGTGGAAACAGGATGCACCTGAGCTAAATTTTAAGCTTCATTGCAGAGGCTGTGAATACTTATGTACATGTGATTTCTTCGTTTTTTTTAAAAATACATTTGCAAAATTCTCAAAAAAACTTTTTCACGTTGTCATTATGGGGTATTGTGTGTAGAATTTTGAGGAGGAAAAAATGAATATATCCCATTTTGGATTAAGGCTGTAATATAACAAAATGTGGAAAAAGTGAAGCGCTGTGAATACTTTCCGGATGCACTGTATGTATTTTTTCCATTCCTTTTTATGAAATCCTGCAAGGGAAAGTGAGAGACATTGGGTGGCATGTAATGCTGCCCGAGTTCAGTGGCCATGCGGGATGCAGGCTGAACTCTGACTTTTTTTTAAAGATGCAGTCACTTACAAGGCATGATTTTGCCTTGTTGTAAGTGATTGTCCCTTTAAAAATCCATCCGAGTTCGGACACCATCCCACACGGCCGCCGAACTCGAGCAGCATTACATCTCGCCCTCTCCATACATCTGACATTTGGATGAATCTATTTGCTGAAATCACTTAAGGCCAGTACTCACTGGCCGATGCGGGAGAGATGTGTGCTGAGCGAACCGCTCAGCACACATCTCTCCCGCCGCTCAGCACAGCGCGATGTGTGCTGAGCGTGCGGTGGGAGACGGGGGGGCGCTCATTTCACCCAGCGGGTGAACTGAGCGACCCGCTAGATTGGCCTGCACGGCAGGCCAATCTAGCACCAGCACCAGCCAATCTAGCACCAGCTTAGATTATAAGCAGTGATCGCTCTGTGAGTACCCTCCTTTACAGTGCATGTAAGACTGTTCTTTGAATATTGGGGATTGTATTATATAGGTGGTGATCTGTATAGGTGGTGATCTATGTTACAGTCATTTGCTGCTTTTTTAATGCAGCACCATAGGTTTGACAACCATTCTTAGCAAGTGGGATACTAGGCTGTAGCATCTGATCCCCTGTGACATCATCGTCCAGCTGCATGACTCATTGGGTCACGCAAGCTGTCCGCCAGAGATACAACAAAGAGGCCATGAAATCTTAGACTACCAATGCAGATGCTGGCCTCATCACTCCCCTACAATGGAGTCACCGTGCAGCCTCCACCCCCTCCTCAACCCCAAATTACAGTGTACCTTAAATCGCTGACAGTCTGCAGTCATAGTACAACCAAGTTCACAAACCCATACTGCACATTCGGAGTATGGGTCCAGCACATGCGCAGAGTACAGAACATTGGTACTATGGTGGCCAATTCCGGAATCAGGATCGGCTCAGACTCAGGATGCTCAGACGCTTCCCGGCTCCCCCTGACTTCACACCACGCTGCGCAGACAGTACACACCGAATGCCGCTCGGACCTCAGTGCCGGCACACAACTTTTCAGTAGGTGGGCCCACCCTCCTGCCTGGTTAGATGGGTATGTTTTTCTGTGGTCTGTGCAGGGCGGGGGAGTTCTGGTCAGTGGCAGACATTGCAAGGGAACCAATCCCGGGTATCCCGGGATTGGTAATTTTCAATCCTGATTCCCGGGATTGAAACAATGGCCTGGGAATGGCCTTTCTAATTTGTTATTTGTGCTGTGCGCAGCACCTCTGTTTACATCTGAATCAGGTCCCATGTGCATACACACTACATGATGTGCACCACATCCTACATCCTATTCTACCATCTGAGGTACAGCATATCAGATGCGAATATTTGATGAACGATGGCTGAAAATAACCGATCAGGGGTACATACTAAAAGATGGTTGTTTCCATCTGCCTTGTTGTTAACGAGGACATTTTTTTCCCCATGTGCCATTGTCATCAAAATGGAAATCTTCTTTGATTTGAAAGCACAGGAAAAACAAGAAAAGACAAGAACAAACTAAGAAGAAAAAGCCATATTGAGGCAGCTAAAAAGTAAGAATTAGGAAAAAGATAGAAGCCCAAACTGTGTCAAAGGAAGTAACAACCTCTAAGAAATGTAAAACTACTACAACTGACTGATGAATTTTCACTACCTGAGACAAGTGGTGACACTGAGGGGGTAAGCATTTACCAAATGGGTGCAGCTTCTGAGGTGATGAGCAGAATGTTCAAAAAAGTCCATGGATTGGGCACTCAAACAGGACTTCAGATGGGTTTAGCTGCTATGCCAGCTACCCTGCTATACCCGGTACTTTTGAGGCGCTAAGTGCGATAATTATTGGGCACCCAAAACAAATGAATTGCTCTGTCGGGCTCCCATTACTTATTGCTGCGATCAAAACAATTGAATTTCCACCCGAACATTTAAGCGAGAACTCTAATCACGATAATATTAATGGAGGCCAACACATGGTCAAAACAAAATTAATGACTGTAATTGTAGAATATGAGGGAAATCCATAACCAAGTTGAACTAACTAAGTAAGCACCATGACCATGTCAAGTGTGACTTCTTTATAATGGCCCTAGAAAGAGGTCAGGATATGGTACAACAGTAACATGATGAAGAAAAAGAATATCATTCCAAGTATAACTGATTCAAGAGGATATAAATTATACAGTATTCCAGAAACCGTTAAATATAGGAAAAAAATGCCTAACAGCATTTAATCAGCAAATTATCTCTTCAATTATTTTTAATCTTCTTGAAGTATCTTGTATTTTGATATAACATACTATCTATGTAAGGTGGTGTGTTGCCTTTGTTTTATTGTTTTATTAATGTAAGCTAAAGTGTTCATTCACTGGTCTTGTGTGTTCATTTACTGGCTTTGTGTGTTCAATCACTAGTAATTTCTGCACTTCTAACTCTTACTATAGTCTTTAAAACCACAATTTCTTCAAAAAGTAGATATATTAATGATGATGGTATCACAAAACTTAATATATGTTGTATCTGCTACATACACCATCCTTTTTACTGTTCATTCACTTGGACGATTCATTCTATTGTATGTCTGATGGAATGCTAGATCTGGAGCAAGGTTGGATGTGGCACAAAAGAATGTTGCTAAGGTGGATTACTTGTTGGTGCATTACTTGTTGGTGAACAATGATGACATAATGGAGCTGGTTGGAGACCAATAGTGGAGTATTGGAGCAGGTGGTACACTTTTGTGTAGGATCTGTTTTCATTGGGAGATGGACTTTTCTTTTGAGGAGTTTTTTGGTGGTGGTGCATTGGCTTAGGCCTTGCTAAGGCAGTAAAGAATGGTAGTTTTAGAATCAGTGAGTGCACTTTCCTTTCAGTGGGGTATGCCGAAAACCAATTGTCCTGGGTGGGAAATGGTTACATCAGATGAACGGGTGAATTATGTAATGGAGAGTTGAACACCAATGTTTGGTTCTGTGTGTGTATGTGTGTTTGTTTTTTTCTTGTCCATTGTATATTATTTCAAATTTAAAAATAGTACTTGTCAATAATACATTTGACAAAGAATTTAAACGTCAGTGCTGTTGTCCGTGTCACACACACATTTATAGACCACTGCAAGAAAATGGATTTGGACACAAATCCTATTTATACCACATTCATGCACTTAACTTGAGAACTCATTGTTATTCAGTTACAATACCCTTTATTAAATAACACATTTCAAATTTACTGCCAAACCTATAACATGTTGAATTCTAATCAAACACCTTACTCATTTAGCTATTTGATCCTACATAAAAACTAAGAACACTATATGAAGCTACTGGTACTTTGTAAAAAAATAATCAGCATTGCAATTGAGCAGATCTATGTAGTGTGCACATCCAATCTCTTGTAGCCACACACCCGCAATGCTGATCATTTTTTCACAAACTACAATGTAAGCTTCAAATAGTTAGAATTCTCTAGCTTAGAATTATCTCCCTTTCTATGCAAGGGCAGATAGCTCAATGAATAGATTGTCTGACTGCAATGCCACAGTCAGTGGGTTTGAATCCTGGGTATGTCAGCATCTTGAAATGTAATAAAGCACAGTGACTGAATAACAAAGAAATCTCAAGTTAAGTTCATGAATGTTGTATGGGTATTAGCAGGTGAGGTCAGGAGATGCTGGGCTTCAAAAAGAGCAGAAGCTGCAAGAGCAAAAAAATTAAAACAGATAATTGACAAGTGCCGCCAATGGCGCCCCCTTCCCTGCAATTTATTTTTTTTAAATCATTTTTATTGAAAAAAAAATGCTGTCATACAAGCAATACGAATACAGTAAAGACCCGTATTCACGGGCCGATGTGGGAAAGATGTGTGCTGAGCAAATCGCTCAGCACACAGTTCTCCCACCGCTCAGCACAGCGCGATGTGTGCTGAGCGTGCAGGGGGAGACGGGGGGGGCGCTCATTTCACCCAGCGGGTGAAATGAGCGACCTACTAGATTGGCCTGGTCAATCTAGCACCAGCAATAGTGATGCGCGGGGCTGCGCATCGCTATCGCTGTAGGGGGTACACACAGAGTGATCATGCTTAAAATCTAAGCAATCTGGTCAGATTGCTTAGAATATCGCTCTGTGAGTACCCCCCTTAAGTAACAATTTGTCGATACAATAAAAAGTAGAACCATATGCTGAGAACAATAAAGTTAAAAATAGTACTTGTCAGTAATAAATTTGACAAATATTTTAAATGCCTGAACTGTTGTTCATGTCTTTGTTATTAGCTGTAAAGTTATGTATACTGTATGTAGTGGTTTACAGGTAACACAGAAATACCCCGTTAGTGAGTTTAGTACTAAACAGGCACATAACTTAGAGTAACAACCACCCCTGCTTCACCATTTAGTGCTGCGAAGCAGGAGGTGGCTACCTCAGTTATTACTAAGCTGTGAACCACCGAAAAGGTTGAACAAACGCTCACCCCCTCGGCGGAAATAGCTCTAATGACATCGCATCTGGATAGCTTTTTGCTCTATGCAGTCTCAGGAAGTCCCAAGAGAATAAACAAGCTCTGCAACTTTAAGCCTTTTTTTAAATTGCTTAATTGAAAAATGAATAACAGTACATAGATGATGTTCTGATAATACCTCCTCTCACTGGAGACTAATGACAGCCAGAGGCAGATTAAGGGGTCTGGCCGCCCCTAGGCACAACATTAATGCCACCCCCACCCCCCCAAAAAAAATAAAGATAATGCCCACACAGATTGCTAATCATCTCCCTGTATAGATAATGCCCACATAGAATGCAAAGAAGCTCCCAGAATAGATAATGCCCACCTAAAATGCTAAGAAGCTCCCAGAATAGATAATGCCCACCCAAAATGCTAAGAAGCTCCCAGATGCTGCCCTAACTTTCTGGCACCGCACAATTTTTTTTTTAACAGCTCCCAGCGCATACTACACACAGTGTCGGACTGGGGCATGAAGGGCCCACCAGGGGAGTGCATTTGTAACGGCCCATGTTTAGGGGTGTGGCCAGTCTCCAAAGGTTTGGCTAACCATTAGAGTGCATGGTCTGGGCCCCTTGATAAATATATATAGTAAATTATCCTAGTGCATGCATGATAATGTACCAGATTAATAACAGCAATGCACTGTAGTGAATATACCGTAATGAGGTAGAACTGAGTTCCACCACCTGCAATGGTAGGGAGAACTACAGTAGTTCCCCCTCCTCTATTACCCTGCACAGTAATTCCAACAGAAAAGCCAGCACCATCACCTACATCAATTGATGCAGGCAGTGCTAGTGTTACTGATGAGCAGCAGCCAGCTCCCCTTTCCTCAGGTCCTTATGGCTCCATGTTACTCCTCCATCTACAACCCACCCCTCCTGCTACTCACACACGCTGTGTCTGTTGGACAGCATTCACCCCCTCCTCAGGTCCCAGTGGTTTCCTTTTTTGGCACGGCATATGTGATGTCAGGCTCTGTGCTTCCTGATGACAAGATGAGAGGGGGCACAAGAGAGGTGGGGAAGCTGCTGTTGGGATACAGGGCATGGAGCTGCCGAAGGGACACAGGCAGTGAGCTGCTGGAGTGACAGAGGCAGAGATGTGTATATTATGTGCACTACTGTGGTCATTATGTTTATAAGTGTCACTACTGTGGTAATATGTGTAAGGGACACTACTACTGTGGGCATTCTGTATATAAGCGGCACTACTACTATGGACATTTTATGTATGAGGCATTTTTGTGGGAATTATGTGTATAAGCGGCACTACTTTGGTCATTATGTGTAAGGGGCACTACAACTGTGGACATTATATGTTAGGGGCACTACTACTGTGGGAATTTTGTATGAGGGGCACTGCTGTGGACACTGTATATAAGGAGCACTACTGAGTGGCATAACATATATAATGGGTACCATTGTATAGCGCATTATAAATAAAGGGAACTTCTCAGTGATGTAATTATAATAAGTGCATTACTATGTGGTGTAATATGAATCAGGGGCAGTACATGTGGTGTAATGTGAATAAGATTGTGCTGCTTTGTGGTTTAATTTGAATTGGGGGCACTATTGTGTGACCGCCCTGCTTCTTTGTGAGATCAATGTCCCTTTAAAAAGTATGGGAAGTAGGGCACTAATTTATAGGTGTCAAAAACTCATTGCCATGCACGAAAACAACAACACAGCACAGTACAAGAAAATATCACAACACTATCCCTTTTGTTACCTGCTCTCAATGGTTTTGCAGACCACTACCTATCTAAGGCTATCACAGGATTTTGACAATAGACTACAGCTACGTCGGTGGAGCTAGACGCTCCTACATACAGGGGATACAACTTCAAACAGCTCAGAATTGGGTGCCGCAAAGCCTGCCACCTCCCACGCACTTTGATAGTTGGGCCTGCTGCTCAGGACATTCCAGAATGGGAGGGGGGCTCAGTCTATCACCTACCTAACAAGGGGCACTCTTTTGCTGTGCCTAGTGCACATAACACCTTATCAAATATTACTGAGGCTCAAGCATATGGGCCTGTTTACTACCAGCATGATGGGGTGGCCTGGGCCTAGCACCCAGTACCACCCTTGTTCATCTGAGGAACACACTATCTAACTGGGCCTAGTGGCCCCTAATTGCATGCAGGCCTGAGGCCTGATCTTATCCCATGGGCCTAGCGTCCACCTATCTTGGGGCAAACTGGCTGACCTGGGTCTAATGCCCAGAGTCACCTTATTATCCTAATAAGCCACACAAAAAAAGGGCCTAATACCCTCTAATGCAGGAACAGACCTAATGACTGATATTGGCCATGGGCCTAATGCCTGCCTACTGTGCCCCACAGGCCTGTGGCCTGACTGTGCCCTCAGACCCAATGCCTGGTGACCCTGGTGGTCTAGGGAGGAGCGTATATGTAGGTTGTGATGGCCCAAGGCCACCTACCAGTACCGGAGGGAGGGGCTGCAGTGGGGATCTTCGTCAGCCCTTATTCTTCCCCCACACAGCAGCTCCCTCCAGTCCTCAACTTTAGGGCTTCTTCCCGCCGACAGCCACCGTCTTCTTAGTTCCGCCGGGTCTTCCTCCACCACTGCCGCCGGTTCTCTTCTTACGCCGAATCTTCTTCTGTAGGTCTTCATCCCTCCCTCGCCGGCGCCCAAATGAGCTCTCCCGCTCCGCAGCATCTAAAATAAGATGCTGGGAGGGGGAGCGGCTGTGATGCAGCAGGCTCCGAATGGCTTGCCGTGACGGCTCCCCATTGGCTGCCAACTCACGAGCCGGGATTGGATTGCTATTGGCGCCAAATTAAAACTGCCACATGCTGATTGGAGGAACTTGAATCCTTCCGGATGCAAGTTCCTCCATAGTCGCGCCCCGCCGCCACTTCGCCGCATGTGCCCCAGAGAACATGGCCATGTGGACGGGTAAGTAACCTTGCACATGCCGTTCTCTAAATGCCCCCTCACACATGCGCAGTAGCCAAATTGGTCTCCGGATCATCATGGGCGCCATGTTTCCGGAGACCTGCGTGTGCGCAGTAGACTCCGGCACAATGCCATGCCGGAGTCTACAGTGCCGTACAGAGGAGGGGGCCCACCCGGAGGTGCACACAGGCCCCCTCCTCTGTTGAAACGCCCCTGCTAGCACTGTCCCTAGCTCCGCTTAATGTGTGTATGTGTGTGTGTGTGTGTGGGGGGGGGGGGTTAATGAGCTCCACTACCTCTCCATGACCACTTTAAGCCCTGGTATAAGGTATCATATGAATAATGTATAATTCAAGTACACAGTGTGGAACCTGATCTCCAGAGGATCTCCAGGCTGTGTGTGGCCCACCCGGGGTTTCCCTTGTACCCCTGTGGGCCAGTCCAACCCTGACTAGACAGAACAGAGAGACACTGAAATTATGTTCACTGCTGCTCAGTCAGGCGACAACAGCTAATGCATACAGTAACTCCCAACATTGGAGAATGCTGGAGCGGGACTCCAACACAAACATTTTTAACTGGCAAATGTTGGAGGGTATGAAGATATTATTCCAAAACCAGAGGAACATGTCAGTTTTTGATTCATTATATATTGTTTATCTCTTCACATACTGGGGTTTGTTGAATTTTCACTTAAATATTGCCTGATGGTTATTTAAAAATCTTATCATATTGTCAGGGGTTCTCATTCTAATAAGTCATTCTTTGAGAGCAGGTTAGTGACCTGTATGAAATTCCCAGTGCACAGACTTCACAGTAAAAACAACAAACTGGATTAGAAGTCTGGTCATGTCAGTGACAAGAATTCCAAATAAGAAAGTGTCTTTTGATTTCTGGAATTAAAAAGGCAAGCTACATGTACACTTTGTGAAATAGAAGGCTTCAGATGTACCCTAGACAATTGTGCTAGATTTATTTTCTTCATACTGCATATGAAGTCAAGAAATTATCTCTCAAGTGATTAAAAACTTAGATTTGTGTTATTTCATGAATTATATTAAAGTATTCTGAATATGCTTTGTTTTTTTATTTTTTACAAAGCACAAATCACTACTACAGTATACTTTATGTAATTTTTGGTGTCAACTTATGATAGATGTAAGTAAAAATAAGGTGATCGATAACCTTGAGTATTATTTTCAAACAGTTGATAGTGTCAAAAGAGCATATGAATTGTGAGGTTAAAGGGGGTTGTGATTAAGGAGTTCATCAAAACTGAGAAGAGAAAAGACATCGCCTCTCCAAATAAAAAACTGAACATCAATATATGGTACAGGAGTGGCTAATCAGGACCAGGTTTTCCCTGTAGCCTCCTTCCATAATGATCTACTTTAACATGTCTGTTGGATTACATTTGCATTATTTAATTGATATTTACATTTAGGGGGTAATTCAGAGTTGATCGCAGCAGCAACTTTGTTAGCAGTTGGGCAAAACCAGGGCCCTCATTCCGAGTTGTTCGCTTGCAAGCTGCTTTTAGCAGCCTTGCACACGCTAAGCCGCCGCCTACTGGGAGTGAATCTTAGCTTAGCAGAATTGCGAACGAAAGATTCTTAAAATTGCGAATAGAAATTTCTTAGCAGTTTCTGAGTAGCTCGACACTTACTCTGCCACTGCGATCAGTTCAGTCAGTTTCGTTCCTGGTTTGACGTCACAAACACACCCAGCGTTCACCCAGACACTCCCCCGTTTCTCCAGCCACTCCCGCGTTTTTCCCAGAAACGGCAGCGTTTTTTCACACACACCCATAAAACGGGCAGTTTCCGCCCAGAAACACCCACTTCCTGTCAATCACACTCCGATCACCAGAACGTGCATGCGCTCTGCGAACCTTGCGCATGCGCAGTAAGCGACTAATCGCAATATAGCGAAACTCGGCAACAAGCGAACAACTCGGAATGAGGGCCAATAATTGTACAGTAGTGATCAAGCTAAGGCATGTTCACTATGCATGTCTATTTCTATTCTACACATGTTAAAAAATGTGTACAGTAATTGAATTTTCAATAGTCTAAACCAGAGATTTTCAACCTTTTACAACTTGCAGCACACTGAACAAGAACTATATATTGCCAAGGCACACTCAAATATAAAGGTGATGCATGGTGCATTTGCGTGTCCTAGGATATCATGTCGCAGCTTCACCATAGGTAACGCCTGAGCCACATCTGAGAAAGCCAGAAGAGCCCAACACTGCCCAGGCCCAAAATTAGAACTGGCTCTGCAACCACTAAACCCACAAGTATTGATCGTTCCAGTGCTTCAGTAGCGGCAAAACACTGACGGGCAGTGGTGCAAGTAGAAAAAAAATTCTTATAGGTACTGTGTGCGCGCGCCAAAAAATAGGTGTGGCCAAATGCTACATGGGACGTGGCCAGTGAAAATGGGGGCGTGATACACATATGGGGGGCCGGATACACATATGACCCCAATAGTGCCAGATAAACATATGCCCCCACAGTGCCAGATACGCCACCACTGTGCCAGATATGCTCCTACAGTGCCAGATGCACAAATGCCCCCACAGGTGCCAGATATACATATGCTAGATATGCCCCCACAGTGACAGATACACATTTGCCCCACAGTGCCAGATATGCCCCCACAGTGCCAGATACACATATGCCCCCACAGTGCCAGACATGCCGCCACAGTGCCAGATATGCACAAACACTCCAGATATGCCCCCACTTTCCCCAGAGTGCCAGATATGCCCCCACAGTGCCAGATACACATGCCACCAGAGTGCCAGATATTCCCACCAGAGTGCCAGATATTCCCACCAGAGTGCCAGATATGCCCCCAGTGCCAGATATGCCCCCACAGTGCCAGATATTCCCACCAGAGTGCCAGATATGCCCCCAAAGTGCCAGATTTTCCCCTTTTTTGTCAGATAACCATGCCCCCAGAGTACCAGATATGCCCCCACAATGCCAGATATGCCCCCACTTTTCCAGATACACATGCCCAACAGTGCTAGATATGCCCCCACCGTGCCAGATACACATGCCCCACAGTGCTAGATATGACCCCACAGTGCCACATATGCTTCTTTAGTGCCAGACATGACCCCACTTTGCCAGATACACATGCCCCCACAGTGCTAGATATGCACCCAGAGTGCCACATATGCCTCTTTAGTGCCAGATATGCCCCCACTTTGCCAGATACACATGCCCCCAGAGTGCCAGATACACATGACCCCACAGTGCTAAATATGCCCCCACAGTGCCAGATACACATGACCCCACAGTGCTAGATATAACCCCACAGTGCCAGATATGCCCCTTCAGTGCCAGATATGCCCCCACTTTGCCAGATACACATGCCCCCAGAGTGCCAGATATGCCCCAGCAGTGCAACTCACCATTGTTGCTGCTGCCTGGGGCTGGCACTGTCTTCTGCTACTGCTGCTGGGGAGAAGAGAGCACAGCACGTGCCCCTCAGTCTGGTCTGGTCTCCGTGTACTCCTGCGGTGGCGGCATCCTGTAAATTAGATCTGGCGCCAGTCCGCGAGCCAATCATGGCTTGCGGTCTGGTAGCGGCAGCTCCTGATTGGCTGCCGGTCCGCGAGCTCTGATTGGCTCATGAACCGGCGTTTCAGTGCACGCCACGGCCGCCGGACTGTTTCAGGCAGGAGAGGAGAGGCGCATGCTGCACTCTCCTTTCTCCAACACTCTCTCCCTACAAAGCAGGCAAAGTGTGAGGCGGCAGTAATGGCGGGGCGGGTCACTGGTGCGCTGCAATGTGTGTGGATGGCAGTACGGCATACCCACTGCCAAATTCTTAAGGGTACGCCGTACCTGACTGTACCCGCACACTTGCAGCACTGCTGACGGGCCTGGCTCTGTTTCTATGGCTGTACACCTGGAGACTGCTCAGGGCACACTAGTGTGCCACGGCACAGTGGTTGAAAAAAACTTGTCTAAACTAAGTCAGATGGCCTTATTCAGGTTTTGTAAGCAAACCAATAAAGCACACAACTGGGCAAAACCTTGTTGCACTGCAGGTGGGGCTGATTTAACACGTGCAGTGAGATTTGGATTTAGGTGGGTAGTGTTGAACCTGAAATATAAATTGCAGCACAAAATAAAGCAGCCAGTATTTACCATGCCCAGAAACAATATAACCCACCCAAATCTAAATCTCTCTGCACATGTTACATCTGCCCCACCTGCAGTGCAACATGATGTTGCCCAGTTGCTTACTGTTTTAGTTTGCTACCACCTTTGCATAACCTCCAGAGTTTGTTATTTTAAAGTTCTTAACTTACATAATGGTATTGATGACAAAAAACACTAACAAGATATATTGCTGCTAATAATGACCATAATGGACAGAATGCAACTCAAAGGGAAAGTACACACCTGAACGTCATACAATCGGGCCAATGGTCAGGCTGAATTCCCTTTGGCTCGGACCATGCCCAATTGCCTGTACACACCAAGAAGATTTAATGAAAGCCAGAATGGTCACTGATCCTTCATTAATATGCACTGGGTCGCATGCAATATCTTCCACTTGGCGTGCAGCACGGCCTACTGGAAGATATTCCATGAGACCACATGAGCTTGCAAATTGCGGGTACACACTGTATGATCCAGCCGATATGTCTTTCTGATTTAGCTTGAAATTACATACAGTATAGCACCGATATTGATCTAATGTGTAGTGTACTCACCCAAAATCATCTTGCACTGTACTGTATATAGCTGGATTTTTAAATATTAATTGTCCTTAAATTCATTTGTTACAAGCTATCCAACAAAATTCCATCTTATCAGTCCCTCGTCTTGCTGCAAGAAATTGTACTTTTTCTTCTAGCGTAAACCTGGCATATACTTCTGTTTTCTCTGGCATAAACATATTGGCTACAGTATGCCAACTTTGTCAATTACGGAGACACTATAGAATGTGGCAGTGTGCTGTGAGATACGTGTTGGAGTATGTTAGTGACTTATAATAGTCAAGTTCTCCTTTACCTTTTAAATTGGATCTTCGTACCTGGTTCAGATTCTTTCAACTCTTTCAGAGAGTTAAAGACAGACCCGGCGCTACCTGCTCAGCAGAGTCTGCAAAGCAGATAGGTGCCGGGCTGGAGTGGCGCTCTCCCTGCTCTGTGACCCAGCTGTGTCTGGCTGCTACTGCGCCTGCCAAACGGTATGACAGGCAGCGGCGCCGGACAGCAGCATGAAGCTCCAGTTCACCCATTGATCTCCCCACCCCTTCCTCTCTCCTTCCCTCCCTCACAGTAGCAGACGCAGGAGGAGTTTCAATAACAGCCTGAAACTCTGTCCGCACGGGCTGTCAGAAGTATCCCCTCTCTCTTGCTTTCTATCCCTTCTGGTGATATGAAGCAAGGAACTGTTCTCACTGCAGTGCTCATGTTTTTGGACTCTCCCTCTCTACATGCTGATGCACAGGAGCTGTCTGTGATCAGGGCAGCCTGACACTCACAACAGTGAGTTTAACTCTTTGAAAACCTTGTTTTCTACAGTGGTTGCCAGGCAGCACTGCCTCTGAACTGTGAGCTGTAGCTCCCATACTAATAGATCAGGGGGTGGGCGGCACTAGACTTTGCCATACTCCCTTAGCCTGCCTTCCCCAGTCCACCACCGATGACGCTAGGCTGCGCGTGAATGAGACCATGTGAATAGGAGCTAGTGACGCATCTAGGAGATAGCACCCGCGCGGACACTTATAGGTAACACCAGTGGCACATGCAGCAAGTGGGGGTTGGCATTTATAATGTGTATAAGCGCCACTGTGACTATGGGCATGTGTATAAGTGCCACTGATATCTTGGCCATGTCAATAAGCAGCACTCAGGGCCGTAACTAGTAGTGTGCCAGTGGTGCCTTGCCCACACTGCATGTGCACTGTGGGCGCACCATTCGACAGCACCCGCACGGCCGCTCACCTCTGCCCCTGCCACCCGCCACCATTAGCTGAAGCACTGCTCGCAGTCCTTTATGTAGTGGTGCGCTCGGCTCCTAATCTGCGAGCACACCACTATATACAAGGTAGCGTGCAGCGATGCAGCTTCTCCCCAGATGCTCCGCCCCCTGCAGTGTCTCCAGAGCTCTCGCCTGCTGGACACAGTCAGCTTCAATCTGCATGCCTGCAGCTCTACTCCTTCATCCTCCTGTGGCAGTCCTACCCTGGATGGTGTCCAGGATGGCTGGCTGAGTTAGAATCAAACTGTTTGGCAGCACAGCAGTACTATAGTAATAGTAGCATAATAGAATTGGGGCACACTGTGGCATATGAGTTGGGGGCCAGTGGGGAGTGTATTGTGAATTGGGGCACTCTGTGGCTTATGCTGTGATTTGGAGGCACAGTGGGGTGTATAATGTGAATTGGGGCATAGTGGGGAGTGTATTGTGAATTGGGGACATACTATGGTTTATGTTGTGATTTTGGGGCACAGTGAGGTGTGTAATGTGAATTGAGGCATAGTGAGGAGTGTAATGGGAATTGAGGCATAGTGGGGTGCGCAATGTGAATTGGTGCACAGTGGGCTGTATAATGTGAATTGAGGGCACAGTAGGGAATATAATGTGATTTGAGGGCACACTGGTTTATGCTGTGATTTGGAGGGCACAGTGGAGAATGTAATGGAAATTGGTGGCACAGGGGGGGAGTGTAATTTGATTTGGGGGCACGTATCATGTAATGTGAATTGGTGCACTGTGCAATAAGGCATGGAATGTAAAAATGTTAAGAGGAATTTCAGTGTCAGCTGGTGGCAGAAGTGTTTAAAAAATTCTAAAACTTATTTTACTACATATCAAAGCCACTAAAACTTCTCCCATAAACATTTGTGTTAACATGGTACCCAAGCCCAGGGACGTAACTAGGTGTGGGCGGATGATGCTTAACACACAGCGCATTTGTGCTGTGGTGCACCATCCGCATACACCCCGATTAGCCACTGCAAGCTGCAGTGCTGTCAGCTACATTTTTTAATCGTAGCTTTGTGCCTGGCTCCCTCTCTGCTGGACACATCGCTGCTGATATACAAAAACCAGAAGCTTTGGGCAGCAGTCTCAGTCTCCCTGTGTGCTCTGCCCAGCTCCTTCCACCTACTCCTCCACTCCTGCAGCAGCTCAGTGTCCTACCAGCATATAGGCTGATCCGGGGCATGCCTCCTCCTGACAGGGAGCCGCACAGGGGATGCCGGGAGAACGAGTTTGAACAGGGACATCCCCCACCGCCGATGGTTCCTGTGTGCGTGTCTCTACCCCATGTGCTCAGGCTAGGCTCCGGGTACTAGAGCCTAGCTGCCTGTTTCCGCTCATGTAAATTAAGCCACAAAATCTCTATCCCTCTCCCACCTCTCTCCCACCCCTCTCTCTCTGTCTCTTTCCCGCCACACTCTCTCTGTCTCTTGACCTGCCACCTTCTTTCCCTCTCCCTCTCAATTCTACCCTCTCTCTCTCTCTTTCACTCTACCTGCCATAATGTGTAAAAGGGGACACTACCTGCCGTAATGTGTAAAAAGGGGCTCTACCTGCCGTAATGTGTAAAAAGGGGCTCTACCTGCCGTAATGTGTAAAAGGGGGTTATACCTGCCATAATGTGTAAAAGGGATCTCTACCTGCTGTAATGTGTGATAGTGGTTCTACCTTCCCTAATGTGTAAAAGGGAGCACTACCTGCCGTAATGTGTAAAAGTTGACTCTACCTGGCCTAACATGTGACCGGGGCTCTACCTGCTGTAATGTGTGATGGGCTCTACCTGGCATAATGTGTAAAATGGGCTTTTCCTGGAGTAATGTGTGTAAGTGGCGCTACTGTGCGGCGTAATTTGAATAGTGGAGACTACTGTGAAGCGTAATATGAATTGGTATTATGTTGTGACCACGCCCCTTCCCCATGAAGCCATGCCCCTATGTTTTTGTCACGCTGCCTTCTATGGTGACATTGACCCTATTTTAAATATAGGGGGACGCCGATGCTGTTTCTTGCACACAGTGCTAAAATGTCTAGTTACGTCACTGGCAGTACTGATACCGTGGTTATGTGTACAAGTGGCACTGATACCGTGGACATGTGTACAAGCAGCACTGGGTATATGTGGCATTGATGCTGTGGGTATGTGTATAAGTGGCACTGCCATCATGGGCATTATTATATGTATAAGCAGCACTGATATTGTGGGCATGTGTATAAGTGGCACTGCCATCATGGGCATTATTATGTGTATCAGTGGCACTGCCACCGTGGGTATGAGTATAAGCGGCTCTAATATTCCTTGTGATACCACACCTGTTTTTTTGCAGCGTGTGCCTTCGGCGCGCAACTGGTTCTATAGACAATATGGGGGTTAGGGCACAAATTTGTAGTTTGTAGAGGGCGCCGAACACCCTACTATTGGCCCCATCACTGACTAATGGGAGTGGAGAAGGGGGTGAGGGAAATGAGTTCCACAACCTCTCCAGGACCACTTTAAGCCCTAAAGAAGAAGCACTACTGTGTGTTGTAAAATGGTGTCATATGAATCAAGAGCATTGCGTGCAGTGGAATGTTAACTAGATTGTGCTAATGTGTGGCGTAACGTAAATTAGGGGTACAATTCTGTGGGCACACCCCTTCCTTGTGAAACCAAGAAGATGGGTCCACACAAAGGGGTCATTCAAAAAGTTGCCACTGCAGAGAACTGGCTTATTGAAGAGGACTGCAATTTCAGGAAGTTCACAACTGGCTTCTAAACATAGGCCCTCATTCCGAGTTGTTCGCTTGTTGCCGAGTTTCGCTATATTGCGATTAGTTGCTTACTGCGCATGCGCAAAGTTCGCAGAGCGCATGCGCTTAGTTATTTTACTCAAAAGTTAGGTGTTTTACTCACGGCATAACGAGGATTTTTCATCGTTCTGGTGATCGGAGTGTGATTGACAGGAAGTGGGTGTTTCTGGGCGGAAACTGGCCGTTTTATTGGAGTGTGCGAAAAAACGCTGGCGTTTCTGGGGAAAACGCGGGAGTGTCTGAAGAAACGGGGGAGTGTCTGGGCGAACGCTGGGTGTGTTTGAGACGTCAAACCAGGAGCGAAACTGACTGAACTGATCGCAATGTAGGAGTAAGTCTGGAGCTACTCAGAAACTGCTAAGAATTTTCTATTCGCAAATCTGCTAATCTTTCGTTTGCAATTCTGCTATGCTAAGATACACTCCCAGAGGGCGGCGGCCTAGCGTGTGCACTGCTGATAAAAGCAGCTAGCGAGCGAACAACTCGGAATGAGGGCCATAGTCTGTTTACCTGAGATGAGTGATTATGGTTCTCAGAGAACCGGACCCACCCAAACTTCACGATCGGGTTTTCCTGCCTGACTCGGATCCCAAAATGAGGCAAAACATCATACTCCCACTGTCGGATTCTTGCAGGTTTTGTATTCTATAAAGGTCCCTGGTGATCACGCCATTTCCACTCCAGCTGTGGTGCTTGTATAGTGCAGACATGCTGTGTCCGTCCAGGGTGCTGTATCCATCTGGGGGGGCTGTGTTGTCCATCAAGGGGCTGCTGTGTCGAACAAGGGGCTGCTGTCTCCATCCAGGGGTACTCTATCTAGGGCTACTCTGTTCGTCTGTTTGCCCGAATGTCAGTATACCAGACGTTAGAATGCCGGCAGGGGGGTGAGATTCTATTCTCTCTCTATGGGTGTCGTGGTCAACCATAGAGGGGGAATCGCCTACCTCGCCAGTATTCTGCCGGCGGTATATTACCCCCGCCAGGATCCCGGCATTGGTATTGAGACAGCCGGGATCCCAATGGGCAGTATATTAACTGCATACCGTTTACCAGAGATGAATGGGTCCAGTTCTCCGAGAACCAGACCCACCTGAACTCCATTATCCGAGCCAGGTTCCGAGTCTGGCTTGGGTTTTCCTACGTGATTCTGATCCCAAAACAAGTCAAAACATCATCCTCGTGCTTTCATATTCTCACAGGTTTTGTATTCTATATATCCCTGGTGATCGTGCACTTTTTATTCTAGATGTGGAGCTTGTATAGTGCTGACGGGCTGTGTCCAGCAAGGGGCTGCTGTGTTCGTCCAGGGGTGCTTTATCCATCTCGGGTTGCTCTGTCCGTCCATCAAGGGGCTGCTGTGTCCTCCAGGGCTGCTCTAGCCATCTAGTAGTGCTCTGTCCATTAATCAAGGGGCTGCTGTGTTCTCCAGTGGTGCTCTGTCCATCCAAGGGTGCTCTGACCATCCATTCAGGGGCTCTGCCCCAGTTTAAAAATATAATAAAAAAATACATATTTGTTTTTTGTGATGTTCAAGTACTGTGGCATTGCCACTCAGACCACAGTGTAAAATTCATACAATTATTGTAAAGCTGCTGGTCAGACTGCAGTGTAATACATTTATACAAGTATTGTGACACTGCAGGTCATAAACCAGTTTCATGCACATGACACTGTAGGTGGTATCACAGTGTAAAATTCATGCATGTATGTGACACTGTAAGTGGTACCACTGCGTAATAGTCATACACATATTGTGACACTATAGGTGGTACCCTGTAGGTGGTACCCCAATTTCTTCCAATTATTGTGACACGGTAGGTGGTACCACAGTGTAATATTCATACATGTATTGTGACACTGTAGGTGGTACCCCAATTTTATCCAAGTGTTGAGACACTGTAGGTGGTACCACAGTGTAATATTCAGACACATAATGTGACACTGTAGCTGGTATCGCAGTTTAATATTCATAGACATATTGTGACATTGTAGTGGTACCCCAGTTTCATCCAAGTATTGTGACACTGTAGGTGATACCACAGTGTAATATTCATACACGTTTTGTAACAATGTAGGTGGTACCGCAGTGTAATATTCATACACGTTTTGTGACGCTGTAGGTGGAACATCAGTGTAATATTCATACATGTATTATTACACTGTAGGTGGTACCACAGTATAATATTCATACACATATTGTGACATTGTAGGTAGTACCCCAATTTTATCCAAGAATTGTGACATTGTAGGTGGTACTGCAGTGTAATATTTATAACCCTATTGTGACACTGAAGGTGGTATTGTAGTGTAATATTCATACATGTATTGTGACACTGTAAGTGGTATACAAATTTCATCCAAGTATTGTGACACTGTAGGTGGTATCACAGTGTAATATTCATACATGTATTGTGACACTGTAGGTGATACTGCAGTGTAGTATTCACACATGTATTGTGACACTGTAAGTGGTACCCCAATTTCTTCCAAGTTTTGTATCACTGTAGGTGGTACCAAAATGCAATATTCATACACATATTGTGACACTGAGAGTGGAATCACAGTGTAATATTCATACACATATTGGGACACTGTAGGTATCATTTACACCACAGTGTAATTTACATACATGTATTGTTACATTGTAGGTGGTACTGTGGTGTATATTCCTACAAATATTGTGACATTAGGTTGACCGCAGTGTAATATTCATACATGTATTTTGGCACTGTATATGGTGCCACAGTGTAATATTCATACACGTATTGTGACACTGTAGGTGGTATCGCAGTTTAATATTCATAGACATATTGTGACATTGTAGTGGTGCCCCAGTTTCATCCAAGTATTGTGACACTGTAGGTGATACCACAGTGTAATATTCATACACGTTTTGTGACACTGTAGGTGGTACCACAGTGTATTATTCATACACGTTTTGTGACACTGTAGGTGGAACAGCAGTGTAATATTCATACATGTATTGTTACACTGTAGGTGGTACCACAGTATAATATTCATACACATATTGTGACAATGTAGGTAGTACCCAAATTTTATCCAAGAATTGTGACATTGTAGGTGGTACTGCAGTGTAATATTAATAACCTTATTGTGACACTTAAGGTGGTATTCTAGTGTAATATTCATACATGTATTGTGACACTGTAAGTGGTATACAAATTTCATCCAAGTATTGTGACACTGCAGGTGGTTTGACAGTGTAGTATTCATACATGTATTGTGACACTGTAAGTGGTACCCCAATTTCTTCCAAGTATTGTGACACTGTAGGTGGTACCAAAATGCAATATTCATACAGTGTAATATTCATACATGTATTTTGGCACTGTATGTGGTACCACAGTGTAATATTCATGCACGTATTGTGACACTGTAGGTGGTACCACAGTGTAATATTAATACACATATTGTTATGCTGTAGGTGGTACCGCATGTTATTATTTATACACATATTGTGACACTGTAGGTGGTAATGCAGTGTAATTTTCATACATGTATTGTGCATTGTAGGTCATACCCCGGTGTGTATTAGGTGAAGAACATCAATTTAACCTTATCAGAAATTAATTTAGTTTAAAAAAAAAAAAGATTTTTTTTTTTTTAATGAATAATTCTCAAATATTGGAACATTGGTCAGGAATATCGGTAACATCGGAACATCAGTAACATCATGACCATCACAATGTTACTTTTTACACCCCAAACAGCTGCCAGGTACACAGGGGGCTCCTGGGGGTGGCTTTGGGGGGAGAGGTTGGTTTACACTTTCCCAGCGGGTACTATTGTCTGCAGCCACTGGGTGGGGGGTCCTGCCGTGCTGCCGATCAGCAGTGATCATCCTGTGTGACCAGGTCAGATAAAGCACTTGCTGGTATATTCACATCTTATGCGACTATGCCATGCAAGTGGTTTAGGGGTGTCCATAATAGCGATGTGTGAGTCTGACATTTTTCACACTGTCCTCATAGAGAAGTCTCTTTCCCCTCCTTCTACCATTTCTGCAGCATCTTCTCGTATGGAGCAGTAGAAGATGATAGTGAGGGCATAATAGAAATTGAGGATTCGTGTGTACAGGATGAGGGGGATATGTATGTAATACTACTGATGTTGTTTGTGTAAGTCACCCACCAGTGGCTGCAGTTGTTACCTGTGATAAAAACAAAGCCATTGTGATGCCTGGGCATAAGACAAAGAAAAGCCTTGGGGGTGGGATTATTTTCACCCAAATCCTGACAATGTTTGTGAAGGCATTTGTTACATTTGTATGACCAAAGTTAGTATAGGTTGGGATGATAGCCATCTAGGCAACTCCTCCATGTTATGTAATTTGCAGTGTGTTCATGAAATTTATTTTTACAAGATTATAGAGATGTGCTGCAGGCACTTTTTCGTGTTTTGTGTTTTGGCTGGTTCTAATTCCATTTTCGTGTTTTGGTTTTGGCTTGGTTTTGCCAAAACCACCCTTTCGTGTTTTGGTTTTGGATCTGGACGATTTAAAAAAAACAACATAAAAACAGCTAAAATCACAGAATTTGGGGGTAATTTTGCTCTTACGATATTATTAACCTCAATAACAATCATTTCCACTCATTTCCAGTCTATTCTGAACACCTCACACCTCAAAATATTGTTTTTAGGCCTAAAAGTTGCACCAAGGTGGCTGTATGACTAAGCTAAGCGACACAAGTGTGCGGCACAAACACTTGGCCCATCTAGGAGTGCCACTGCAGCTGCAGACAAGATGGCACTATTCAAAAACTAGTCCCCAAACAGCACATGATGCAAAGAAGAAAAAGAGGTGCAATGAGGTAGCTGGATGACCAAGCTAAGCGACACAAGTATGCGGCACAAACACCTGGCCCATCTAGGAGTGGCACTGCAGTTACATACAGGATGGCACTTAAAAAACTAGTCCCCAAACAGCACATGATGCAAAGAAGAAAAAGAGGTGCAAGATGGAATTGTCCTTGGGTACTCCCACCCACCCTTATGTTGTATAAACAGGACATGCACACTTTAACAAACCAATCATTTCAGCGACAGGGTCTGCCACATGACTGTGGCTGAAATGACTTGTTTGTGTGGGCCCCCACCAAAAAAGATGCAATCAATCTCTCCTTGCACAAACTGGCTCTACAGAGGCAAGATGTCCACCTCATCATCATCCTCCGGTTCCTCACCCCTTTCACCGTGTACATCCTCCTCACTGAGTATTAATTCGTCCCCACTGGAATCCACCATCACAGGTCCCTGTGTACTTTCTGGAGGCAATTGCTGGTAGAGGACTTCCCGGAGGACTTTATAAATCATTTTGATGAACATCATCTTCTCCACATTTAGTGGAAGTAACTTCTTAAGCCGATCGCTGACAAGGTGAGCGGCTGCACTTAACACTCTTTCGGAGTACACACTGGAGAGGGGGGCAACTTAGGTAAAATAAAGCCAGTTTGTGCAAGGGCCTTCAAATTGCCTCTTTTTCCTGCCAGTATACTTACGGACTGTCTGATATGCCTACTTGGATGCTGTCACTCATATAATCCTCCACCATTTTTTCAATGGTGACAGAATCATATGCAGTGACAGTAGACATGTCAGTAATCGTTGGCAGGTCCTTCAGTCTGGACCAGATGTCAGATTTTGCTCCTGACTGCCCTGTATCAACGCCAGCGGGTGGGCTAGGAAATCTTATCCTTTTCCTTGCAGCCCCAGTGGCGGGAGAAATTGAAGGAGGAGCTGTTGACAGGTCACGATCCGCTTGAGTTGACAAGTTACTAACCAGCAGGTCTTTGCACCTCTGTACACTTGTGTCTGCTGTAAAGAGAGATACAACATAGGCTCTAAACCTAGGGTCGAGCACGGTGGCCAAAATGTAGTGCTCTGATTTCAACAGATTGACCACCCTTGAATCCTGGCAAAGCGAATGAAGGGCTACATCCACAAGTCCCACATACTTTGCGGAATCGCTCCATCTTAGCTCCTCCTTCAATTTATCAAGCTGCTTCTGCAGAAGCCTGATGAGGAGAATGACCTATCTCAAGCTGGCAGTGTCTGAAATGACTTCACGTGTGGCAAGTTTGAAGGGTTGGAGATCATTCTCCAGTGCGCTTGAGTCAGGTGCATTACCCCTCCTTTGCCTATATTGTAGGTGGATGTATATGTATGAATCATGAAAACTCAAGGGATGGGAGCAGACAACGTCCCAGTAAAGGACAAAATTATTATTTTCGGCTGTGGAGCCCCAGGTTTGGCTGGAAGTGGCAAAGGAGGAAGGAGAGGAAACAAAAACGGGGAAAACGAGCTGTTATTAAAGCCAGACTTAGCTTGTTTTCATTTAGGCCCCCTTTACCTAGTTTGCTTCTAGCTAATGTTTAGTCACTAGCTAGTAAGCTTGATGACTTATATGTGTACTCTGCAAATAAGAAATATTTAAAGTATTGTTCTTTATATATTTTTACTGAAACCTGGTTAAAGGACTCAGTTCCGGATTCAGCTGTGTCTATTGATGATATGATTTTACTTAGGGCGGACCGGACTCTGACTTGTGGAAAAAGCAGGGGTGGTGGGCTTCATATTTTTATGCATCGTTTGTGGTGTGTTGATGCCACCCTGATTGATACTCATTGTTTGATGGATATTGAATATTTGATTGTTAAGTGTAGGCCTTTTTACGTGCCCAGAGAAATCTCTGTGATAATTATTGTTGCCGTCTACATACCCCTTTCTCTGACGTCCTAAGTGGATGCTGGGACTCCGTAAGGACCATGGGGATTAGCGGCTCCGCAGGAGACTGGGCACAACTAAAGAAAGCTTTAGGACTACCTGGTGTGCACTGGCTCCTCCCACTAAGACCCTCCTCCAGACCTCAGTTAGATTCTTGTGCCCCGGCTGAGCTGGATGCACACTAGGGGCTCTCCTGAGCTCCTAGAAAGAAAGTATATTTTAGTTTTTTTATTTTACAGTGAGATCTGCTGGCAACAGACTCACTGCAGCGAGGGACTAAGGGGAGAAGAAGCGAACCTACCTAACTGGTGGTAGCTTGGGCTTCTTAGGCTACTGGACACCATTAGCTCCAGAGGGATCGACCGCATGGAACCGGCCATTGATGTTCGGTCCCGGAGCCGCGCCGCCGGCCCCCTTACAGAGCCAGAAGCAAGAAGTGTTCCGGAAAATCGGCGGCAGAAGACTTCAGTCTTCACCAAGGTAGCGCACAGCACTGCAGCTGTGCGCCATTGCTCCTCATGCAGGGCGCTGGGGGGGGGCGCCCTGAGCAGCAATATAAACACCTTGCCTGGCAAAATCATCACAATATATAACCCCAGAGGCTATATATGTGATAAATACCCCTGCCAGAATCCATAAAAAAGCGGGAGAAAAGTCCGCGAAAAAGGGGCGGAGCTATCTCCCTCAGCACACTGGCGCCATTTTCTCTTCACAGTGCAGCTGGAAGACAGCTCCCCAGGCTCTCCCCTGTAGTTTTCAGGCTCAAAGGGTTAAAAAGAGAGGGGGGGCACTAAATTTAGGCGCAATATTGTTTATACAAGCAGCTATTGGGGGAAAAATCACTCAGTTATAGTGTTAATCCCTGCATTATATAGCGCTCTGGTGTGTGCTGGCATAATCTCTCTCTGTCTCCCCAAAGGACTTTGTGGGGTCCTGTCCTCAGTCAGAGCATTCCCTGTGTGTGTGTTGTGTGTCGGTACGGCTGTGTCGACATGTGGCATGAGGAAGGTTACGTGGAGGGGGAGCAGAGGCCGATAAATGGGATGTCGCCCCCTGTGGGGCCGACACCAGAGTGGATGGATAGGTGGAAGGTATTAACCGACAATGTCAACTCCTTACATAGAAGGCTGGATGACGTAAAACAGCTGTGGGACAGCCGGCTTCTCAGCCCGCGCCTGCCCAGGCGTCTCAAAGGCCATCAGGGGCTCAAAAAAGCGCCCGTTACCTCAGATGGCAGACACAGATGTCGACACGGAGTCTGACTCCAGTGTCGACGAGGTTGAGACATATACACAATCCACTAGGAACATCCGTTACATGATCTCGGCAATGAAAAATGTGTTACGCATTTCTGACATGAACCCAAGTACCACATAAAAGGGGTTTTATTTTTGGGGAGAAAAAGCAGCCAGTGTTTTGTTACCCCATCAGATGAATGAATGAAGTGTGTAAAGTAGCGTGGGTTCCCCCGATAAGAAACTGGTCATTTCTAAAAAGTTACTGATGGCGTACCCTTTCCCGCCAGAGGATAGGTCACGTTGGGAGATATCCCTTAGGGTGGATAAGGCGCTCACACGTTTGTCAAAAAAGGTGGCACTGCCGTCTTAGGATACGGCCACCTTGAAGGAGCCTGCTGATAAAAAGCAGGAGGCTATCCTGAAGTCTGTATATACACACTCAGGTTATATACTGAGACCTGCAATTGCCTCAGCATAAATAGTGCTGCTGCAGCGTGGTCTGATACCCAGTCAGATAATATTAATACTCTAAGACAGGGATAATAGTTTGCTAACATAGAGCATATTAAAGACGTCGTCTTAGATATAAAGGATGCACAGAGGGATATTTGCCGGCTGGCATCCAGAATTAATGCAATGTCCATTCTGCCAGGAGGGTATTAGAAACCCGGCAGTGGACAGGTGATGCTGCCTATAAAAGGCACATGGAGATTCTGCCTTATAAGGGTGAGGAATTGTTTGGGGATGGTCTCTGGGACCTCGTATCCACAGCAACAGCTGGGAAGAAAATTTTTTACCTCAGGTTTCCTCACAGCCTAAGAAAGCACTGTATTTTCAGGTACAGTCCTTTCGGCTTCAGAAAAGCAAGCGGGTCAAAGGCGCTTCCTTTCTGCACAGAGACAAGGGAAGAAGGAAAAAGCTGCACCAGCAGCCAGTTCCCAGGATCAAAAATCTTCCCCCGCTTCCTCTGAGTCCACCGCATGACGTTGGGGCTCCACAGGTGGAGACAGGTGCGGTAGGGGCGCGTCTCGGGAACTTCAGGGACCAGTGGGCTTGCCCACAGGTGGATCCCTAGGTTCTGCAAATAGTATCACAGGGATACAGGCTGGAGTTCAAGGCGACTCCCCCTCGCCGTTACCTCACATCAGCCTTGCCTGCTGCCCTCGGAGAAAGGTAGTACTTGCGGCAATTCACAAGCTGTACTTCCAGCAGGTGAAATCAAGGTACCCCTTCTTCAACAAGGCCGGGGTTACTATTCCAAAATGTTGTGGTACCGAAACCAGACGGTTCGGTGAGACCCATTCTAAAATTGAAAGCCCTGAACACTTATATACAAAGGTTCAAGTTCAAAATGGAATCGCTCAGGGCGATTATTGCAAGGCTGGAGAATTTCATGGTATCACTGGACATCAAGGATGCTTACCTGCATGTCCCTATTTACCCTCTTCACCAGGAGTACCTCAAAATTGTGGTACAGGATTGTCATTACCAATTCCAGACGTTGCCGTTGGTCTGTCCCCGGCACCGAGGTATTTACCAAGGTAATGGCCGAAATAATTATCCCGTACTTGGACGATCTCCTTATAAAGGCGAGGTCCAGGGAGCAGTTGTTCGGCGGAGTAGCACTATCTCGGGAAGTGCTACAACAGCACGGCTGGATTCTGAATATTCCAAAGTCGCAGCTGGTTCCTACGACGCGTCTACTGTTCCTGGGTATGGTTCTGGACACAGAACAGGATAAAAAGGGTTTCTCCTGGAGGAGAAGTCCAAGGAGTTGTCGTCTCTAGACAGAGACCTCCTAATACGTATGCAGGTGTCGGTGCATCAATGCACGCGAGCCCTGGGAAGGATGGTAGCTTCTTACGAAGAAATTCCATTCGCCAGGTCCCATGCAAGGATTTTCCAGTGGGATCTGTTGGACAAGTGGTCCGGGTCGCATCTTCAGATGCATCGGCGGATAACCCTGTCTCCAGGGGCCAGGGTGTCGCTGTTGTGGTGGCTGCAGAGTGCTCATCTTCTAGGGGGCCGAAGATTCGGCATACAGGACTGGGTCCTGGTGACCACGGATGCCAGCCTTCGAGGCTGGGGGGCAGTCACACAGGGAAGAAACTTCCAAGGCTATGGAAAAGTCAGGAGACTTCCCTACACATAAATATTCTGGAACTAAGGGCCATTTACAATGCCCTAAGTCAGGCTAGACCCCTGCTTCAACACCGGCCGGTGCTGATCCAGTCAGACAACATCACGGCGGTCGCTCATGTAAACCGACAGGGCAGCACAAGAAGCAGGATGGCGATGGCAGAAGCCACAAGGATTCTCCGATGGGCGGAAAATCATGTGTTAGCACTGTCAGCAGTGTTCATTCCCGGAGTGGACAACTGAGAAGCAGACTTTCTCAGAAGACACGACCTCCACCCGGGAGAGTGGGGACTTCATCCAGAAGTTTTCCAAATGATTGTACACCGTTGGGAAAGGCCACAGGTGGACATGATGGCGTCCCGCCTCAACAAAAAGCTACAAAGATATTGCGCCAGGTCAAGGGACCCTCAGGCGATAGCTGTGGACGCTCTGGTAACACCGTGGGTGTACCAGTCGGTGTATGTGTTCCCTTCTCTGCCTCTCTTACCCAGGGTAATGAGAATAATAAGAAGGAGAGGAGTAAGAACTATACTCATTGTTCCGGGTTGGCCAAGAAGAACTTGGTAACCAGAACTCCAAGAAATGATCTCAGAGGACCCATGGCCTCTGCCGCTCAGACAGGACCTGCTGCAGCAGGGGGCCTGTCTGTTCCAAGACGTACCGCGGCTGCGTTTGACGGCATGGCGGTTGAACGCCGGATCCTGAAGGAAAAGGGCATTCCGGAGGAAGTTATCCCTACGCTATTTAAAGCTAGGAAAGAAGTGTACGCAAACCATTATCACCGCATATGGTGGAAATATGTTGCGTGCTGTGAGGCCAGGAAGGCCCCAAAGGAGAAATTTCAGCTAGGTCGATTTCTGCACTTCCTACAGTCAGAGGTGACTATGGGCCTAAAATTGGGTTCCATGAAGGTCCAGATTTCGGCTCTATCGATTTTCTTCCAAAATAGAACTTGCTTCACTGCCTGAAGTTCAGACTTTTGTTAAGGGAGTGCTGCATAGTCAGCCCCCGTTTGTGCCTCAAGTGGCACTGTGGGATTTCAACGTGGTGTTGGATTTCCTGAAGTCGCATTGGGTTGAGCCACTTAAATCCGTTGAGCTACAATACCTCACGAGGAAAGTGGTCATGCTGTGGGCCGTGGCGTCGGCCAGGCGTGTATCAGAATTGGCGGCTTTGTCATATAAAAGCCCTTATCTGTATTTTATATGGATAAGGCGGAATTGAGGACTCGTTCCCAATTCCTTCCTAAGGTGGTATCAGTTTTTCATGTGAACCAACCTATTGTGGTGCCTGCGGCTACTTGGGACTTGGAGGATTCCAAGTTACTGGACGTAGTCAGGGCCCTGAAAAGTATATGTTTCCAGGACGGCTGGAGTCAGGAAAACTGACTCGCTATTTATCCTGTATGCACCCAACAAGCTGGGTGCTCCTGCTTCTAAGCAGACTATTGCTCGCTGGATCTGTAGCACGATTCAACTTGCACATGCTGCGGCTGGACTGCCGCACCCTAAATCTGTAAAAGCCCATTCCACGAGGAAAGTGGGCTCTTCTTGGGCGGCTGCCCGAGGGGTCTCGGCTTTACAACTTTGCCGAGCTGTTACTTGGTCGGGTTCAAACATTTTTGCAACAGTCTACAAGTTTGATACCCTGGCTGAGGAGGACCTAGAGTTTGCTCATTCGGTGCTGCAGAGTCATCCGCACTCTCCCGCCCGTTTGGGAGCTTTGGTATAATCCCCATGGTCCTTACGGAGTCCCAGCATCCACTTAGGACGTCAGAGAAAATAAGATTTTACTCACCGGTAAATCTATTTCTCGTAGTCCGTAGTGGATGCTGGGCGCCCATCCCAAGTGCGGATTGTCTGCAATACTTGTTTATAGTTATTGCCTAACTAAAGGGTTATTGTTGAGCCATCTGTTGAGAGGCTCAGTTATATTTCATACTGTTAACTGGGTATAGTATCACAAGTTATACGGTGTGATTGGTGTGGCTGGTATGAGTCTTACCCGGGATTCAAAATCCTTCCTATTTGTGTCAGCTCTTCCGGGCACAGTATCCTAACTGAGGTCTGGAGGAGGGTCTTAGTGGGAGGAGCCAGTGCACACCAGGTAGTCCTAAAGCTTTCTTTAGTTGTGCCCAGTCTCCTGCGGAGCCGCTAATCCCCATGGTCCTTACGGAGTCCCAGCATCCACTACGGACTACGAGAAATAGATTTACCGGTGAGTAAAATCTTATTTTCTCTAACGTCCTAGTGGATGCTGGGGACTCCGTCAGGACCATGGGGAATAGCGGGCTCCGCAGGAGACAGGGCACATCTAAAAAGCTTTTTAGGTCACATGGTGTGTACTGGCTCCTCCCCCTATGACCCTCCTCCAAGCCTCAGTTAGGTTTTTGTGCCCGTCCGAGAAGGGTGCAAACTGGATGGCTCTCTTAAGGAGCTGTTTAGTAAAGTTTTTTTTTAGGTTTCTAATCAGTGATTCCTGCTGGCGACAGGATCACTGCAACGAGGGACTTAGGGGAGAGACTTGCAACTCACCTGCGTGCAGGAGGATTGAAGTTTTAGGCTACTGGACACTGAGCTCCAGAGGGAGTCGGAACACAGGTCAGCCTGGGGTTCGTCCCGGAGCCGCGCCGCCGATCCCCCTTACAGACGCTGAAGAAAGACGGCGGAACGGAGGTCCGGAAACAGGCGGCAGAAGACTTCACAGTCTTCAGAGAGGTAGCGCACAGCACTGCAGCTGTGCGCCATTGTTGCTACACGGCTCACTGACACGGTCACGGAGGGTGCAGGGCACTGCTGGGGGCGCCATGGGCAGCAATATAAATACCTATTTGGCAAATAAATACATCACATATAGCCATTAAGGCTATATGTATGTATTTAACCCAGGCCAGTTTTCCTAATAACCGGGAGAAAAGCCCGCCGTGAAAGGGGCGGAGCTTATTCTCCTCAGCACTCAGCGCCATTTTCCTGACCAGCTCCGCTGGTGAGGAAGGCTCCCACTCTCCCCTGCACTACAGAAACAGGGTTAAAGAGAAGGGGGGCATAAATTGGCGATATAATTATATATTAAGAGCCCATATATAGAAACAACACCTTCTAGGGTTGTTATATACATTATGGCGCTTTTGGTGTGTGCTGGCAAACTCTCCCTCTGTCTCCCCAAAGGGCTAGTGGGTCCTGTCCTCTATCAGAGCATTCCCTGTATGTGTGTGCTGTAGGTCGGTACGTGTGTGTCGACATGTATGAGGAAAATGTTGGTGAGGAGACGGAGAAAATTGCCTGTAATGGTGATGTCACTCTCTAGGGAGTCGACACCAGAATGGATGGCTTACTTATGGAATTACGTGATAATGTCAACACGCTGCAAGCCGGTTGACGACATGAGACAGCCGGCGGACAAATTAGTATCGGTCCAGGCGTCTCAGACACCGTCAGGGGCTTGTAAAAACGCCCATTTACCTCAGTCGGTCGACAGACACTGACACGGACACTGACCCCAGTGTCGACGGTGAAGAAACAAACGTATTTTTCCTTTAGGGCCACAAGTTACATGTTAAGGGCAATGAAGGAGGTGTTACGTATTTCTGATACCACAAGTACCACAAATAAGGGTATTTTGTAGGGTGGGAATAAACTACTTGTAGTTTTGCCTGAATCAGATAAATTAAATGAAGTGTGTGATGATACGTGGGGTTCCTCCGACAGAAAGTTATGGGCGGTATACCCTTTTTCCCGCCAGTAGTAAGGGCGAGTTGGAAAACACACCTTAGGGTGGACAAGGCGCTCACACGCATATAAAAAACATGGCGTTACCGTTTCCAGATACGGCCGCCCTCAAGGAGCCAGCTGATAGGAAGCTGAAAAATATCATAACAGTATATACACACATACTGGTGTTATACTACGACCAGCAATCGCCTCAGCCTGGATGTGCAGCGCTGAGGGGGCTTGGTCGGATTTCCTGACTGAAAATTTTGATACCCTTGACAGGGACAGGATTTTATTGTCTATAGAGCATTTTAGGGATGCATTTCTATATATGTGTGATGCGCAGAGGCATATTTGCATTCTGGCATCAAAGAGTAAATGTGATGTACATATCTGCCAGACGAAGACACGACAGTGGTCAGGTGAGGCAGATTCCAGACGGCATATGGAAGTATTGCCGTATAAAGGGGCGGTCCATTGGACCTGGTGGCCATGGCAACAGCTGAAAAATCCACCTTTTGTTACCCCGAGTCACATATTGGCAGAAAAGGACACAGTCTTTTCAGTCTCAGTCCTTTCGTCCCCATACGGGCAGGCGGGCGAAGGCCAGTCATATCTGCCCAGGGGGAGAGGAAAGGGAAGAAGACTGCAGCAAGCAGCTCATTTCCAGGAACAGAAGCTCCTCACGGCTTCTGCCAAGTCCGCAGCATAACGCTGGGGCCGTACAAGCGGACTCAGGTGCGGTCGGGGGTCATCTCAAGAGTTTCAGCAACACTCGCAAGGGAACTCCGGGATCCTACATGTAATATCCCAGGTGTACATTGGAAATTCGAGACGTCTCCCCCTCACACAATTCACAGGCTGTATTCCCAGCAGGTGATAATCAAAGTACCCTTCTTACAACAAGGAAGGGGGTAGTATTCCACGCTATATTGTGGTACTGAAGCCAACCGGCTCGGTGAGATCTGAAATATTTGAACACTTACATACAAGCGTTCAAATCAAGATGGAGTCACTCGGAGCAGTGATAGCGAACCAGGAAGAAGGGGACGATATGATGTCACTGGATATCAGGGACGTTTACCTACAGGTCCAAATTTGCCCTTCTCACCAAGGGTACTTCAGGTTCCTGGTACAGAACTGTCACTATCAGTTCAGACGCTGCCGTTTGGATGGTCCACGGCGCCCCGGGTCTTTACCAAGGTAATGGCCGGAATGATGATTTTTCTTAAAAGAAACATGGACGCTTTCCTGATAAGGGCAAGGTCCAGAGAACAGTTGGAGGTCGGAGTAGCACTATCTTAAGTAGTTCTACGACAGCACGAGTGGATTCTAAATATTCCAAAATCGCAGCTTTTTCCGACGACACGTCTACTGTTCCTAGGGAAGATTCTGGACACAGTCCAGAAAAACGTGTTTCTCCCAGTGGAGAAAACCAGGGAGTTATCCGAGCTAATCGGGATCCTCCTAAAACCAGGAAAAGTGTCAGTGCATCATTGCACAAGAGTCCTGGTAAAAATGGTGGCTTATTACGAAGCAATTCCATTCGGCAGATTTCCCGCAAGAACTCTTCAGTGGGATCTGCTGGACAAATGGTCCGGATCGCATCCTCAGATGCATCAGCGGATAACCCTATATCCAAGGAAAAGGGTGTCTCTCCTGTGGTGATTACAGAGTGCTCATCTTCTAGAGGGCCGCAGATTCGGCATTCAGGATTGGATGCCGGTGACCACGGAGGCCAGCCTGAGAGGCTGGGGAACAGTCACACAGGGAAAAAATTTCCAGGGAAGTGTGATTAAGTCTGGAGAATTCTGTCCGCATAAATAAGCTTAGAGCAAATTTATAATGCTCTAAACTTAGCTAGACCTCTGCTTCAAGGTCAGCCGGTATTGATCCAGTGGGATAACATCACGGCAGTCGCCCACGTAAACAGAAGGGCGGCACAAGAAGCAGGAGGGCAGTGAAAACTGCAAGGATTTTTCGCTAGGCGGAAAATCATGTGATAGCACTGTCAGCAGTGTTCTTTCCGGGAGTGGACGACTGGGAAGCAGACTTCCTCAGCAGGCATGACCTCCACCCGGGAGAGTGGAAACTTCATAGGGAAGTTTTTTCAACATGATTGTGGACCGTTGGCAAAGACCAAAGGTGGACATGATGGCGTCCCGCCCGAACAAAAACGGGACAGGTATTCCGCCAGGTCATGAGACCTTCAGGCGATAGCTGTGGATGTTCTGGTAACACCGTGGGTGTACCAGTCTGTGTATGTGTTCCCTCCTCTGTTTCTCATAACCAGGGTATTGAGAATTATAAGACATAGAGGAGTATGAACTATACTAGTGGCTCCGGATTGGCCAAGAGGGACTTGGTACCCGGAACTTCAAGAAATGCTCACAGAGGACTAAGGGCCTGGGGAGCTAAGAAGGGACTTGATTCAGCAAGTACCAGGTCTATTCCAAGACTTACCGCGGCTGCGTTTGACGGCATGGCGATTGAATGCCGGATCCTGAGGGGAAAAGGCATTCCATAAGAGGTCATACCTACCCTGGTCAAAGCCAGGAAGGAGGTGACCGCACAACGTCATCACCACATGTGGTGAAAATATGTTGCGTGGGTGAGGCCAGGAAGGCTCCACGACGGAAATTCAACTTGGTCGATTTCTACACTTCCTGAAAACAGGAGTGTTTTGGACCTCAAATTGGGGTTCATTAACATTTAAATTTCGGCCCTGTAGATTTTCTTCCAGAAAGAATTGACTTCAGTTCCTGAAGTCCAGATTGTAAAGGATGTATTGCATATACAGCTTTTTTGTGCCCCTAGGGGCACCGTGAGATCTCAACATAGTGTTGGGATTTCTTAAAATCATATTGGTTTGAACCGCTCAAATCTGTGGATTTGAAATATCTCACATGGAAAGTGACCATGCTGTTGACAAATATCTCACATGGGAAGTGACCATGTTGTTAGCCCTGGCCTCGGCCAGGCGATTGTCAGAATGGGCGGCTTTGTCTTACAAAAGCCCATATTAAAATTTTCCATTTGAACGGGACAGAACTGGGACTCGTCTCCAGTTTCTTCATGAAGGGGTGTCAGCGTTTTCACCTGAAACAACCTCTTGTGGTGCCTGCGGCTACTAGGGACTTGGAGGACTCCAAGTTACTAGACGTGGTCAGGGCCCTAAAAATATATATATATATATAGTTAGGACGGCTGGAGTCAGAAAGTCTGACTTGCTGTTTATACTGTATACACCCAACAAGCTGGGTGCTCATGCTTCTAAGCAGTCTATTGCACGCTGGATTTGTAGTACAATTCAGCTTGCACATTCTGTGGCAGGCCTGCCACAGACGAAATATGTAGATGCCCATTCCACAAGGAAGGTGGGCTCATCCTGGGCGGCTGCCCGAGGAGTCTCGGCATTACAACTTTGCCGAGCAGCTACGTGGTCAGGGGAGAACACGTTTGTAAAATTTTACAAATTTTGATACTCTGGCTAAGGAGGACCTGGAGTTCTCTCATCCGCACTCTCCCGCCCGTTTGGGAGCTTTGGTATAATCCCCATGGTCCTGACGGAGTCCCCAGCATCCACTAGGACGTTAGAGAAAATAAGAATTTACTTACCGATAATTCTATTTCTCGTAGTCCGTAGTGGATGCTGGGCGCCCATCCCAAGTGCGGATTGTCTGCAATGCTTGTACATAGTTATTGTTACAAAAATCGGGTTATTACTATTGTTGTGAGCCATCTTTTCGGAGGCTACTTCGTTTTGTTATCATACTGTTAACTGGGTTCAGATCACAAGTTGTACGGTGTGATTGGTGTGGCTGGTATGAGTCTTACCCGGGATTCAAGATCCTTCCTTATTGTGTACGCTCGTCCGGGCACAGTACCTAACTGAGGCTTGGAGGAGGGTCATAGGGGGAGGAGCCAGTACACACCATGTGACCTAAAAAGCTTTTTAGATGTGCCCTGTCTCCTGCGGAGCCCGCTATTCCCCATGGTCCTGACGGAGTCCCCAGCATCCACTACGGACTACGAGAAATAGAATTATCGGTAAGTAAATTCTTATTTTGTGCTAATGTTAACAAGGCTTTGGAGATTCTTTATAATGCCGTAGGATCCTTACAGACATGTTATGTTGAGGCATGTTTTATTGTGGCGGGCGATTTTAATCAAGTGGATTTAAAAAAAGTAATGCCGAGATTTTATAAGTATGTGTCGGTCCCCATGCGGGGTTCGCACACATTAGATCAAGTATATTCTAACTTAAGTTTAGCATATTAGACTTTCTCATGTCCTCATATCGGCAATTCCGATCATTTGTCCCTATTTTTGAGGCCCATTTATAAACCTCAGGTTAAAAGAGTGAAGCCTGTAATTAAAACGGTCACAATTTGGCCAGAGGGAGCAATGATGAGGTTGCAGGATATGTTGGAATTTACAAATTGGGAATTGTTCATTGAAGAGTGTTTAATCAATGGATCAATTGATATTGACTTATTGGCTTCTCTGACTTTCTGTTATATTAATACATGTACATAGATTGTTACGGTGAGGAAGAAAATAAAAACTTTTTCCAATGAGAAACCTTGGTTAAATGGGGAGGTTCGTGCCCTGCTTAGAGCTAGGGACAGAGCTTTCAAGGTTGAAGATCAGGCCGCATGAGATTTCCTAGGGCCCAACTTAATTTAGGCATTAAAGAAGCAAAAATTAGCTACTCAAAAAAGATTGAAGATGTTAGTAGCCTGAATAAGAATCCTAGCAGTTTGTGGCAGCTGATATACGAAGTGACTGGGTACAAAGCTAAAAAGACTGACTATGGAGAGGTTAGTAAGGCATTGGTGGAGGATTTAAATTCATTTTATTGCAGATTTGAGGAGAGTAATAGATTACCCCAGTTACCATAGATTCCCAGAGAGGGGGATACCCCTCTGTTGCTTGAAGAGGGCGCTGTGGCAAATTGTTTGCGTCAGATAAATCTGGGCAAGTCAGCAGGATCTGATGGTATTCAAGGGAGGGTTCTTCACGGTTGTGCGGAGCAATTGAGTGGAATACTAACAGTCCTGTTTAACTAGTATTGTCCCAGTCCCCAAGAAAGGGTTAACAAAATGTTTTAATGATTACCGGCATATAGCGTTAACATCTCTCATAATGAAATGCTTTGAGAGACTGGTATTGAACCATATTAAATCCTTCTTCACCGCTGGGTTCTACCCGTTCCAATTCGCTTACAGACGGAATCGTTGTACTGATGATGCGATTATTTCATTGTTGCACTCTATTTTGTCTCATTTGGAAGAGAGGAATGTTTATGCTAAGATATTATTTGTTGATTTTAGTTCGGCCTTTAACACAGTGATTCCAGTGTCTTTGATAAATAAATTATCAGTGTTAGGCCTTGATAGTTTTACTTGCAACTGGATCTTAGAATTTTTGACTAATCGTCCCCAGATGGTCAAAATGGGTAGCGTTAGGTCCGGGGAGGTGCCGATAAATACGGGAGTACCCCAGGGCTGTGTTCTTAGCACTTTCCTATACTCGTTGTTCACTTATGATTGTGTGTCAGCAGACACATCTGTTGAAATGATCAAATTTGCGGATGATATTGCTGTAGTAGGTTTAATTAGTGATGATGACGAGTTAGCTTATAGGACGGAAGTTGCAAAGCTAGTTGATTGGAGTAATGAGAATCATTTATTCTTAAATAGCGGGAAGACTAAAGAACTGATTGTGGATTTTAGGAGAAGACAGCCGCAGAAAACGCCAGTGTTTGTTGGTGATCAGGCTGTTGAAATGGTTACCTCATTCCGTTTCTTGGGCATTCAGATTTTGTCATGCTTGACATGGTCAGTGCACCTGCTATTGATAGTAAAAAAGGCACAACAACTACTTTTTTTCCTGCAACGTTTAAGGGCAGCAGGTGTTGGTGCGCAGACCATGTTAAATTTTTATAGGTGCTCGATAGAGAGCATCCTTAATTACGGCATTGTGGCATGGTATGGTGGCTGTACTTTAAAAGATCGATGTGCATTAGAGAGAATGAGGAAAACTGCTAGTAAAATCATTGGCATGCCATTGCCTAGCTTTGATGAGTTGTATAGGGGCAGGGTCTTAAGCAAAGCTAGGTGTAAAGTGTGCATCCTTTCAGTGAGTTCTTTGTCAAACTCCCATCCCAAAAGCGGTTTCGTGCTTTGTTAACTCGAACCAGTCGTTTTAGGATTAGTTTTATTCCATCGGCAGTACGTATGTTAAATGTATGATTGTATTATTTTTATGTTCTATTTGTTATGATGATGTCGCCTGCTACTTGATGCTATGTACTATTGTAATTTTGTCTGTCAATTTGTTTTGGCTGATGATAATAAACTGAACTTGAACTTGTATAGGCTTGAATGTCCTTTTGCTGCTCCTCCATCCTCTGAAGCATATAGAGTGTTGAATTCCACCTCGTTACCACCTCTTGCTTCAGTTGATGACGGGACAGGTTCAGGAGTGTTTGCTCGCGCTCCAGTCTTCGGCACGCAGTGGCAGAATGCTGAAAGTGGCCACTGACAGCATCTCCTGCACACCCCTGTCATTTTTTCAAAAAAATTCTGCACCACCAAATTAATTGTATGTGCAAAACATGGGACATGCTGGAATTTGGCCAGATGTAATACATGCACAATTTTGGTGGCGTTGTCCGATATCACAAATCCCCAGGAGAGTCCAATTGGGGTAAGCCATTCTGCGATGATGTTCCTCAGTTTCTGTAAGAGGTTGTCAGCTGTGTGCCTCTTATGGAAAGCGGTGATACATAGCGTAGCCTGCCTAGGAACGAGTTGGCTTTGCATGATGCTGCTACTGGTGCCGCTGCGGGAGGCCATACATCTACCCAGTGGGCTGTTACAGTCATATAGTCCTTAGTCTGTCCTGATCCACTTGTCCACATGTCCGTGGTTAAGTGGACACAACCGCATTTTGTAGGCCACTGGTGACTCTTTTTCTGACATCTGTGTACATTCTCGGTATCGCCTGCCTAGAGAAGTGGAACCTAGATGGGATTTGATACCGGGGACACACTATCTCCATCAAATTTTTAAGTGACACTCAACATATGGTGGATAACAGATGCACCTCTAACACCAACATAGCTGTCAAGGCCTCAGTTATCCGCTTTGCAAAAGGATGACTGCTGTCATATTTCATCTTCCTCACAAAGGACTGTTGGACAGTCAATTGCTTACAGGAAGTAGTACAAGTTGTCTTCTAACTTCTCCTCTGGGATGACGATCCACTCCCAGCAGCAACAGCACAGCAGCAACAGCAGGCATAACACTCAAGTATCATACGGAGGAATACCGGTTAGGAGAGGACTCCTCAGTCTTGACAGTGACATGGCCTGCAGGACTACGGACGTTCCGGACTGAGGAAGTTGACATTGAGGGAGTTGGTAGTGTGGCTTGCAGGAGCTTGGGTACAGGAGGAAGAAGGGAATTAGGTGTCAGTGGACTGCTTACGCTCTTACCCAGAGTTTCTGAACTTGACAGTGACTTATGATAAATGCGCAGCAGGTGACGTATAAGGGAGGATGTTCCTAGGATTACAGATTGACAGAGGCAACAGATGGCTTGACACCTGTTGTCTGGATTTGTGGAGAAATAATTCCACACAGAAGAGGTGGCTTTTTTGGTAGTTTGCCCAGGCATCACAACAGGTGTCTCCCCCGGTGCCTGACTTAAACAAACCACATCATCATCAGAATCCTCATCGTCAACTTCCTCCTCAGCGCCGGCAACACCCATATCCTCATCCTGGTGTACTTCAACAGTGACATTTTCAATTTGAATATCAGGAACTGGACTGTGGGTGCACCTTCCAGCACTTGCAGGGGGTGTGCAAATGGTGGAAGGAGCCACCTCTTCCCATCCAGTGTTGGGAAGGTCAGGCATCGCAACTGCCAACACACTTGGACTCTCCTTGGGGATTTGTGATACCATCTCAGAACGCACAGTTCTTTTCTGTGCTTTTTCCAGCTTAACTCTTTTAATTTTTCTAGAGGGAGGATGAGGGCTTCCATCGTCATGTGAAACTGAACCACTAGCCATGAACATAACCCAGGGCCTCAGCTGTTCCTTGCCACTCCGTGTCATAAATGGCAAATTGGCAAGTTTACGTTTCTCTTCAGACGATTTAAATTTCTTTTTTTGGTTCTTTTTACTGAACTTTGGCTTTTTGGATTTTACACGCCCTCTACTATCCCATTGGGCATCGGCCTTGGCAGACGACGTCGATGGCATTTCATCGTCTATGTCATGGCTAGTGAGTGGCAGCAGCTTCAGCACTAGGAGGAAGAGGTTCTTCTTGATCTTTCCCTATTTTCTCCTCAAAATTTTTGTTCTCCATTATTTTTTGGGAGTTATATAAGACAATATGCGTCACAGGAATTACTGGAATTACTGATGACACAGGACACTACTACTGGTCTGATGCAGCACAACACGTTGTTGTTATAATTATTATACTGCAGCAGTGGACATATAGCAGCAGCGTATATCGTCACTGGAATTACTGATGACACAGGACACTACCACTGGTCTGATGCAGCACAACACGTTGTTGTTATAATTATTATACTGCAGCAGTAGACATATAGCAGCAGCGTATATCGTCACTGGAATTACTGATGACACAGGACTCTACTACTGGTCTAATGCAGCACAACACGTTGTTGTTGTTATAATTATTATACTGCAGCAGTGGACATATAGCAGTAGCGTATATCGTCACTGGAATTACTGATGACACAGGACACTACCACTGGTCTGATGGAGTACAACCCGTTGTTGTTATAATTATTATACTGCAGCAGTGAACATATAGCAGTAGCGTATATCGTCACTGGAATTACTGATGACACAGGACACTACCACTGGTCTGATGCAGCACAACACGTTGTTTTTATAATTATTATTCTGCAACAGTGGACATATAGCAGCAGTGTATATTGTCACTGGAATTACTGATTACACAGTACACTACCACTGGTCTGCACAACACAGCACCACTTTATACAGCTACACTGGATATATGGCAGTAGAGAACACCAACATTGTGAATGGCTGGACTGATGCAGCACAATACACTGACTACGCTGGACTGGTCTACACAACACAGCACCACTTATACAGCTACACTGGATATATGGCAGCAGAGAACACCAACACTGTGACTGCCTGGACTGATGCAGCACAATACACTGAGTGACTACACTGGACTGGACAACACTTGCCACCCCACTTTCCCGCCCCAACACACATACATTGAACACTGAGGACACGTCCTCTCTATACACTCTCCGAGACTGGAGTGAAAATGGGCGCGACGCGCGGCTCCTTATATGGAATTCAAATCCCGCGAGAATCCGACAGCGGGATGATGACGTTTTGCTGCGTTCTGGTTTCCGAGTCAGGCGGGAAATCCCGAGCCGGGCTCAGATCCGGACTCGGAAGGCAAAGTCTGGTAGGGTTCGGTTCTCTGAGAATCGAACCCACGCATCTCTAATTATAATGTAATTAACATCCTCATCATCAACCTCCTCATTAGTGATTGGAGTTAATCCTTCCAAAAAAATATTTTGTGGTCGGCCCAAACAAACCAAGAACTTCTGCCACAAAAGAGGCAGTTCCTGTCGCTGAAGTGCTTGGTCTGTTAAACTGTGCATGTCTTTTTAATATCCATCATAAGGGTGGATGAGAAAACCCAAGGACAATTCCTTCTTGCACCACTCATCATTTCTGCCACTGCTGTGTGGCAATGTTTCTTAGATGTGCTATAAACTGCCATATGCTTGTGCCGCTGCTCCGTCACTTAGTAACCAGCCAGCTGGCTGCAGCCTTTGGCCTAAAGTGGATAAAAACAATATTGTGAGCTGTGAGGTGGTCAGAATTGACTGCAAATGAGTGGAAATTAAGGTTATTGAGGTTAATAATACATGGTAACACAGTCATAGTGACATAGCCGGTGAGGTTGAAAAAAGGCTAGTAGTCCATCGAGTTCAACCTGAATTATATTGCATTCCCTAATCTATTTACCTTAAAGACTATATCCTCATATATCTTTTTCCATTAGAATTTTGTCTAACCCATTTTTAAACACATTGACCGAGTCTGCCATTACAACCTTCTCTGGCAGTGTTTTCCATATTTGTATTGCCCTTACAGTGAAGAATCCCATCCTGCGCTGAGTGCAAAATTTCCTCTCCTCAAGCCTAAGCGGGTATCCGCACGTTTTGTTTAGAGGCCTCTTAGTAAACAACTCACCTGATAGCTCCGCATATTGCCCCTTTATATATTTGTAAATATTAATCATATCTCCTCTTAGTCATCTCAATTCCAGTGTAAACATATCTAATCTAGAAAGCCTCTCCTCATAGTCCAGTGTCTCCAACCCCTTAATTAATTTGGTAGCTCGCCTCTGAACCTTTTCAAGTTCTAATGTCTCTTTTATAGTGTGGTGCCCAGAACTGTACACAATACTCAAGATGCGGCCGTACCAACGATTTGTACAGTGGCAGGATTACACTCTTATCCCTTGTCTCAATTCTCCTTTTAATGCATTATTTGCCTCTGTTGCACTTTGACATTGTGTATTGCTGCTAAATCTATCAATGAGCACCCCCAAATCCTTTTCTTATATAGTTTCCCCTATTTTTTTCCCCCATTTAATTGATTGGTTTCATGTTTATTTTTAGTCCCAAAGTGCATAACTTTACATTTTTGCACATTAAACCTCATACACCATTTCATTGCCTTAACTTCCAGTTTACTTACAGTAAATCGCTCTGAAGAGATTCCACATCTGACTTGATTACCCTACATATTTCAGTATCGTCTGCAAAGATTGACCCTGTGCTTTCTAGTCCATCACCTAAATCATTTAGAATATGGTGCATGAAATACGCTGTGCTAAACTTTATTAACTGTTGCATTGCTGGAAGAGGTATTGTTCCTTCATTACAAGCATTTCTAATTCCCCCATTTTGCCTGAAAGGCTTCTTGCGTTTGCAAGCATATATTTTAGGTTAGTAATAACCTTATCTATTTGTCTATTCATTAGTATCCTTTCCCTTCTTACTTTAGCATTCCCTAGTTTTCCAATTCTTGCTAGGGAATGCACTGTTTGTGTGTATGTGTAAAGGGCACTACAACTGTGGGATTACATACTACATGTGTAAGGGGCGCTACTAGTGTGGGCATTACTTTATATATAAAGGGTGCTACTACTGTGGGCATTATAGTATGCATAAGAGGCACTACTCCTGTGAATATTACAAGAGGCAATACTACTGTGGGCATTACTACTGTGGACATTGCTGCACAGTATGTTTAAGCAATGCTAATAATGTGGGCATTACTATATGTGTAATGGGTGCTACTACTTTGGGCATTACTGTAAATATGAAGGGTATTACTACTGTAAGCATTACAATATGTGTAAGCGGCGCAACTACTGTGGGCATTGCTCTAAGTGTAGGCAGTGCTACTACAGTGGGCATTACTTTGTGTCAGGGGCACTACTACTGTGGGCAGTACTAAATGTGTAAGGTGCACTACTACTGTGGGCATCACTTTATGTGTAAGGGGGACTGCTACTGTTGGCATTACTGTATCTGTAAGGGGTGCTACTACTATGGGCATTACTATATGTGTAAGGGGTGCTACTTCTATGGGCATTACTATATGTGTAAGTGGCACTATTTCTGTGGGCATTATGTGTGTAAAGGGTACTGTGGGCCTTACTGTGTTTGTAAGTGGCACTACTACTGTGGGCATTACTCTATATGTAAGCGGGACTACTTCTGTGGGCATTGCTCTGTGTGTAAGTGTTACTACTACTGTGGGCATTAATGTATGTTAAAGAGGCACAAATACTGTGGGCATTACTATATGTGTAAGGGGCATTACTACGGTAGGCATTACAATATGTGTAAGTGGCGCAACTACTGTGGGCATTACTGTATGTTTAAGGGGTGCTACTACTGTGGCATTACTGTATGTGTAAGGGGTGCTACTACTATTGGAATTACTGTATGTGTAAGGGGTTCTACTACTATAGGCATTACTATATGTCTAAGTGGCACTACTTAGGGCCACTACTGTGGGCATTACTCTATGTGTAAGGGGCACTACTACTGTGGGACTCACTGTATGTGCTACTTCTATGGGCATTACTATATGTGTAAGTAGCACTATTACTTTGGACATTACTATATGTGTAAGGGATGCTGCTACTACTACTACTACTACTACTACTGTGGGCATTGCTGTAAGTGAAATGACACGCTAAAGCTGTAGGCATTACTATATATGTTTAGGCAGTGCTATCACTGTGGGCATAATTTTATGTGTAGATGGTGCTACTGCTGTGGACATTACTGTATGTGTAAGGGTCGCTACTACTGTAGGCATTACTACATGTGTAAGGGGTCTTACTACTGTAAGCATTACTGTATGTGTAAGGGGTGCTACTACTGAGGGCATTACTTTACGTGTAAGGGGCAATACTACTATGAGCGTAATTATGTGTGTAAAGGGTGCTACTACTGTGGGCAATACTATATGTGTAAGGAGCGCCAATACTGTGAGCATTACTGTATGTGTAAGGGGCGCTACTTTTGTGGGCATTACTGTATGTGCAAGGAGTGCTACTACTGTGGGCATTACTGTTTGTGTAAAGTACACTGCTACTGTAAGCATTACTGTATGTATAAGGGGTGCTACTAGTGTGGTCATTACTGTATGTATAAGTGGTGCTACCACTCTGGTCATTACTGTATGTGTAAGAAGCAATAATACTGTGAGCACTATTGTATGTGTAAGGGGCACTACTACTGTGGACATTACTGTATGTGTAAGGGGCACTACTAATGTAGACATTACTGTATGTGTAAGCAGCACTACTACTTTTGGGCATTACTATATGTGTAAGTGGTGCTACTACTGTGGCCATTACTGTATGTCTAAGGGTCACTGCTACTGTGGGCATTACTATATGTGTAAGGGGCACTACTAATGTAGACATTACTGCATGTATAAGCAGCACTATTACTGTGGGCATTACTATATGTGTAAGTGGTGCTATTACTGTGGGCATTACTGTATGTGTAAGGATCGCTACTACTGTGGGCATTACAATATGTGTAATGAATTATACTACAGTGGGCATTAATGTATGTGTAAGGTGCACTACTACTGTGGGCAGTACTATATGTGTAAGTGGCACTACTACTGTGTGCATAACTCCATGTGTACGCAAAGCTACTATTGTGGACATTACTTTATGTGTAAGGGGCACTACTACTGTGAGCGGGATGCAGTCAGTTTACCTCCAATCAAAATCCCGACATTCAAAATCCCGACACCAATTGACCGATGGTCAAAATCCTGACAAGGTCAAAATACCGACATGGACAAAATACCGACATGGACAATGCCGACAGGTCAAAATACCGACATGAGTTTTTCATGATTTTTTTCATTGAAATCGACTTGTTCATACTTTACCATCCCAGTGGACCTGGAGGGGGAATATAATAGCGTGCCGAGCGCAGCATGGCGAGCGCAGCGAGCCATGCGAGGGTGACACGGTACACTTTATATGGTGTCCATGTTGACTTACACACAAAAAAACAACAAAAACCGCATGTCGGTATTTTGACCTGTCGGTATTTTGACCTTGTCGGTATTTTAAATGTCGGTATTTTGTCCATGTCGGGATATTGACCTTGTCGGGATTTTGACCATCGATCAATTGGTGTCGGGATTTTGAACGTCGGGATTTTGATTGGAGGTATTTCATACTGATCCCCTGTGAGCATTACTGTATCTGTAAGGGGGGCTACTACTATGGGCATTACTATATGGGTCATTCCACATCAAATCACTCCAAAAAAAAAAAAATGAAACGTCAACCTCCCATCTCAGATTTGTACACATTTTTTAGTTAAAAGAGGATATCAAAACAACTATTTCTGCCAAATATCTTTACTGTCTGACAATTTGTTTATTAAATATTGATTTTTCAATTTATTACATTATTTACTAATCGTGGCTTCTTTATTTAGTTTATTTGAAGTATGATTGGTGTTTATTAAGAAATCACCATGAAATTTGGACCCTTAAGGTAACTTTTCCTCCCGAATACAAAAATCCAAACCAAATCACTGTATCTGCTTTGCTTTTTGAGTTACAGTAAAAATGCATGTTTTTCAAAAATACTTAAAAACGCTAGGTTCATTTAACATTAGATAGCCCAAATTTTTTAATGTGCTTAACAAATGTACAGTATACATTACTACAACACAAAAAATCAGCATGGTACTCTGTTTCATAGTGGAGAAAAAAAATCATGAAGTTGACATTCAATTACTATTGTACCGCATACATAATTAACACAAGAAATCATGAAGTGTTAAAACTTAAACATAACTTGAGTTCCTAACTGTATTCTTGTCACAGAATACAGTACATTGTAAAACAATCAAGAAAACTTAAAGAAACCCATGGCATTCTGACAGAACCTGAAAAATATAGAGGGAAAGCCCTTCCTCTACAAATCGTTCATCAGGTACAGCAGTTTTACGAAGATGATGAACATTCTCGGATGTGCCCTGGAAAGATAGTTTGTTTCTGTAAAAGTTCCAGGAGGAAAAAGGATTCAAACAGAAAAGGCTACACTTAGTAAACTTGAAAGAGCTTTATCTTGCTTTCAAATACTGTTTTCCAGACATTTAAGTTGGAAAAAATGCCCATCGCCATCTCAGAAAGGCGTAGGGAGGCTTGTACAGGAGAACAGCAGTGAAGACGTCCGTCTCCTGCCTTCTCCCCGCCCCCTTCCGTGACAGGAGCCAATCAGAGGAGCCCAGGGCATATGCATTTGCATATGCTGGGTCTCCTCCTCCTGACTGCCTGGGCCGCTGTAACAGTTCCCCCGCGCATTGCGTCCACTTTCTGTTTGCCCCCTCCGCCTCTGAGGTGAGCAGACATATACATATGCCGGGTCACCTCCTCCTTGCTGCCCTTGCTCAGCTGCTTGTCTCCTCTCCCCCCCCCCCCCCCCGTGTCCCACCGCCGCCGGAGGTCTCGTTTCCCCGGCGCATGTGCAGATGACACCTGGAGGCAGGGCGGAACACTGCGCATGTGCAGAAGAGCACAGCCGCGGTATGAAGAGAGAAGACTGGAAAAGCTGGGATCGTGGAACAGCTGGACACCGCATCGCATCAGGGAACAGGTAAATATTAATGAATTGCGTTGGAAATCTGAAAAAAAAACGAAATAAGAATGTGATGTTTAGTGAAAAGTTAAACATAAACATCACATTCTTACATGAATAGACCCCTAAGTGCTGCCAAATTGTAAATTCATTTACCATGTTACATACTCCTACAACATATGTATTAGCAATTTCAGTGTGTATTCAGATATACAGTACTATCAAAATATACACTTATACACCATCTGGTGAATCCCTATATTGTGCTCCTTCTTATCATACAGTATTATAGGGTCAGAACCTGACAGTTCCAATTTACAGGTGTGGTATGTTTGACCAGCTGTTGGGAGACCGGCGGTCAACATACCGACACCGGGATCCCGGCAGCGGGGGCGAGCACAGCAACCCCCTTGCAGGCACGTTGTGCTCGCCACGCTGTGGGCTCGGTGACAACCTGTGTTTGCCACGGCTTCTATTCCCACTCTATGGGTGTCGTGTACACCCACAAGTGGGAATAGTCCCTGTTGGTCGGCATGCCGACCGTGGGGAATGTGAGGGGGCGGGATGTAGGGGAAGGTTATGTGACCTTCTGTCTCCTGACCACCGGTCACATGAATACATCCCACAATTTACTATATCCAGTCTCCAAGCACAATGGGTGCATGTATTGTCCACACTAGTGCCCTATGATATACTGTCACAGTGTGAACACAGTCACTATGCGGATTGTCATGTTACTGCTACTAATATATATTTGTGAATGACAGACCTATACAAGGTTACACATTATTACTAGAGATGTTCGGCTGGCACTTTTCGTGCTTTGTGTTTTGGTTCGAATTCCACTTTCGTGTTTTGGCTTGGTTTTGCCAAAACCACCCTATCGTGTTTTGGTTTTGGATCTGGATGATTTTTGAAAAAAAAACATAAAAACAGCTAAAATCACAGAATTTGGGGGTAATTGTGCCCTTACTGTATTATTAACCTCAATAACAATCATTTCCACTCATTTCCAGTCTATTCTGAACACCTTACACCTCAAAATATTGTTTTTAGGCCTAAAAGTTGCACCGAGGTGGCTGTATGACTAAGCTAAGCGACACAAGTGTGCGGCACAAACACCTGGCCCATCTCGTAGTGGGACTGCAGTTGCAGACAAGATGGCACTATTCAAAAACTAGTCCCCAAACAGCACATGATGCAAATAAGAAAAAGAGGTGCAATGAGGTGGCTGTATGACTAAGCTAAGAGACACAAGTGTGCGGCACAAACATCTGGCCCATCAAGGAGTGGCACTGCAGTGGCAGACAGGATGGCAGATTTAAAAAATAGGCCCCAAACAGCACATGATGCAAAGAACAAAAAGAGGTGCAAGATGGAATTGTCCTTGGGCCATCCCACCCACCCTTATGTTGTATAAACAGGACATGCACACTTTAACAAACCAATCATTTCAGCGACAGGGTCTGCCACACGACTGTGGCTGAAATGACTGGTTTATTTGTTGTATTTTCTCTTGTTGTTTGGAGTGTGGATGACACTCCCTCCACCAATATAGTAGCAGCCGTGGGCACAACTGTGGTATCCTACCTTTTTGTGTTTGATTCTAGCATCTACCGTGCAGGTACCGGTGTCTCACTCTACCCCGCCACGTGGATCTGGTCGTCTCAGGCACCATGCGGGAGCGATGCCCTGCAAACTGTTCCCTTCCTGTCCCTTCCCCGTGTCGTCTCCCGCCTTGACGTCTTCTGGGACTCCCTCTCCACCCACACACATGTGCAGCAGCTCCCTTGGCAGAGCTCCGGTGCACGGGGGATGGACTGTAGTGCGCTGCGGTGATGGTATGAGGGGGTGACAGTGATGCAGCTGCTGCAAGGGAGGTGGCGGCAGCGATGGACAGTGGTGCAGCTGCGGCGATAGGGCATAGGGGACGGACAATGACACAGCTGTGGCGATGGATCGGTATGCAGGGGGGGGGGGGGTTTCTGGGTACTCAGAAATTCTCTGATATGTTTGTAATATTGATCAAACATTTATTGGATGATTTCCATTTTGCACCTATGCTTGAATTAGTGCATGCTTTAGTGAGTAAACTGCATGTAGCATTCTCCATCTTATCGTGTCCAATACTATTTTTTCTGCAGCGGGGTACACTGTATTCCACAGGGAATACATTGGGGTGTAGAGATGGATCTTGATCCAAAGGCACCAACAGGCTAAAGCTTTAGACTTTCCCAACATGCATTGTGGGGCCTCCTCTATAACCCCGCCTCTAGGCACTGTGAGCTCAGTTTTATAATTGGTGCCTGCATGAAGCAGGTCACTGAACAGGGGGGCTGCGCTAGGCAGCCCTGAAAAAGCTTTTTAGAAGACTTCAAGGGCTGCAGTAATTCATATGTCAGTGGGACATACTGTGCTGCAGCTCCATCACCTCCCCAGCGGCGTCACATACTCCCGCTGGTTCTGTTCCCGGGAACTTGCGTCGGAGGCGCTCCGGTTCCTAGGCACACCACCGCAGATGCTCTCCTGGATCGCGTGGCTGCTACTAATGGTGGTGGTAGGAGGGTCCCCCAGGCAGGACCCACCAGTAAATTGTGTTCCAATCGCGGTTTAAGGAGATGAACCGCATTGTTGGCGTGCACACTGTGGCAGAGCAGGGACCCCATTATATCCACCAGGGCATGGGAGCTCAGGTCGGATAGTAAAATATCCACTTTAATAAGGCTCCATAGTATCCGGTGGTGAGGACCAGCATAGCGGAAAAGACGCTTGACCTGTATCCCCTCCCCCAGATCCAGGCCTTATCTACTACTGCTGTTCCCACCCTGAAGCTGCCTCACACTCTCCCTCCCTCCCTGACTGAGACGCTGGGTGCCATCTTCTCACAGTAGCTGCGGCTGGTCTCCAGGACTGCAGGGCATGGTCTCCTCTGTAAATCTGCCTAATTTATCAGCGCTGTGATTTTACAGACACTTAAGTATTCTACGTGTCATTTTAAGACAGTGTTAGTTAAGAACAAGTGTACCTCTACTACTAGAATATATTGTACGAGTATTCAGATATACAGTTGTGCTCATAAGTTTACATACCCTAGCAGAATTTGTGATTTTTTTTGGCCATTTGTCAGAGAATATGAATGATAACTCACAAACTTTTCTTTCACTCATGGTCAGTTGTTGGGTGAAGGCATTTATTGTCAAACAACTGCGTTTACTCTTTTTAAATCATAATGACAACAGAAACTACCCAAATGACCCTGATCAAAAGTTTACATACCCTGGAGATTTTGGCCTGATAACATGCACACAAGTTGATACAAACGGGTTTGAATGGGTGTAGTACGGCTGGCCGGCGGTCAGGAGACTGCCGGTCAGCTTACCGACGCCGGGATCCTGGCAGCATCCTCCGACGGGAAGGGGCGAGTGCAGCAAGCCCCTTGCGGGCTCGGTGGCGACCTGCGGTCGCCACGGGTTCTATTCCCACTCTATGGGTGTCGTGGACACCCACGAGTGGGAATAGTCCCTATTGGTCGGCATGCCGACGGTCGGGATAGTGAGCGGTCGGGATGGTGGAGGAGGTCATGAGACTGACGGTCTCCCAACCGCCGGTCACATGAATACCACCCGTTTGAATGGCTACTAAAGGTAACCATCCTCACCTGTGATTTCTTTGCTTGTCATCAGTGTGTGTGTATAAAAGGTCAGTGAGTTTCTGGACCCCTGAAAGACCCTTGCATCTTTCATCCGTTGCTGCACTGACTTGTCTGGATTCTGAGTCATGGGGAAAGCAAAAGAATTGTCAAAGGATCTGCGGGAAAAGGTAATTGAACTGTGTAAAACAGGAAAGGGATATAAAAAGATATCCAAGCAATTGAGAATGCCAATCAGCAGTGTTCAAACTCTAATTAAGAAGTGGAAAATGAGGGATTCTGTGGAAACCAAATCACGGTCAGGTAGACCAACAAAAATTTCAGCCACAACTGCCAGGAAAATTGTTCGGGATGCAAAGAAAAATCCACAAATAACTTCAGCTGAAATACAGAACTCTATGAAAAAAAGTAGTGTGGTTGTTTCAAGATGCACAAAAAGGAGGTATTTGAAGATAAATGGGCTGCATTGTTGAGTCACCAGAAGAAATAAATACTCCAAACAGCACAGAGATAAGCCTCAAAACTTCTGGAACAAAGTCTATTGGAGTGATGAAACCAAAATTTACTTTTTGGCCACAACCATAAACGTTACATTTGGAGTCAACAAGGCCTATGATGAAAGGTACACCATTCCTACTGTGAAACACGGAGGTGGATCGCTGATGTTTTGGGGATGTGTCAGCTACAAAGGCACTGGAAACTTGGTCAAAATTGATGGCAAGATGAATGCAGCATGTTATCAGAAAATACTGGAGGGAAATTTGCACTCATCAGCCCGGAAGCTGTGCATGGGACGTACTTGGACGTTCCAACATGACAATGATCCAAAACACAAGGCCAAGTCGACCTGTCATTGGCTACAGCAGAATAAAGTGAAGGTTCTGGAGTGGTCATCTCAGTCTCCTGACCTCAATATCATTGAGCCACTCGTGGGAGATCTCAAACGTGCAGTTCATGCAAGACAGACCAAGAATTTACAGGAACTGGAGGCTTTTTGCCAAGAAGAATGGGCATCTTTACCATCTGAGAAAATAAAGAGCCTCATCCATAACTACCACAAAAGACTTCAAGCTGTCATTGATGTTAAAGGGGGCAATACACGGTATTAAGAACTGGGGTATGTAAACTTTTGATCAGGGTCATTTGGGTAGTTTCTGTTGTCATTATGATTTAAAAAGAGTAAACACAGTTGTTTGACAATAAATGGCTTCACCCAACCACTAACCATGAGTGAAAGAAAAGTTTGTGAGTTATCATTCATATTCTCTGACAAATGGCCAGAAAATCACAAATTCTGCTAGGGTATGTAAAATTATGAGCACCACTGTATACATCTGGTCTCGGACTGCGCATTGTTATATATATATATATATATATATATATATATATATTTGTGTGCCTGTATCTGCTGTGTGGATTTCACTTTCAGTGTATCCCAGCTATAGCTATCACTGTATTCTGTACACTAAAGGACTAAGGGGGTCATTCAGACCCGTTTGCACGCTGCAATATCTCGCAGCCATGCGAATGGGTCTGAACTGTACATGTGGGCAGGTGGCATTGCGCAGGCACATCAGTCGCCGGCGACGGCCGGCGCCACAGAGCGACGGACCTTACGAAGAAGCCATTTGCAGCTGCGAAAGCAAGAAGATTGACAGGTAGAAAGCGGACCTGGGCGGCAACTCACCATTTTTGAGGAGTGTCTGGAAAAACACAGGCGTGCCCAGCCATTGAAGAGGAGGGCTCCTGACGTCAGATCATCGCAGCGGGTGAGTAGCTGTGCAGAGACTGCACACATTTTTTTTGTTTGTGCAGCTCTCTGCACAAGCGATGGCAGCCCTGCACAGCCCTAACCCCCTCCCCTGTAGGCGGTGATTACCTGGTCCCAGCAGTGCAATAAATGGCCTGCGTGCTACCAGGTCTGAATAACCCCCTAGGTGTGTCAGAGTCTCATATATAGGCCCTCATTCCGAGTTGTTCGCTCGCAAGCTGCTTTTAGCAGCTTTGCACACGCCAAGCCGCCGCCTACTGGGAGTGAATCTAAGCTTATCAAAATTGCGAATGAAAGATTAGCAGAATTGCGAATAGACACTTCTTAGCAGTTTCTGAGTAGCTCCACACTTACTCGGCATCTGCGATCAGTTCAGGGCTTGTCGTTCCTGGTTTGACGTCACAAACACTCCCAGCGTTCGCCCAGACACTCCTCCGTTTCTTCAGCCACTCCCGCGTTTTTCCCAGAAACGGTAGCGTTTTTTCGCACACACCCATAAAACGGCCTGTTTCCGCCCAGAAACACCCACTTCCTGTCAATCACATTACGATCACCAGAACGAAGAAAAAACCTCGTAATGCCGTGAGTAAAATACCTAACTGCATAGCAAATTTACTTGGCGCAGTCGCACTGCGGACATTGCGCATGCGCATTAGCGACTAATCGCTCCGTTGCAAGAAAAAAATACAGAGCGAACAACTCGGAATGACCACCATAGTGCTGCACAGTATTTACCGTTAAGTGTATTCTACTGTGTACTCAGTCACATCATACCGTATTCATTCGCTGGTGTTGTGTACTGTGTACGCAGTCACATAGTACCGGGTTTAGACACTGGTGTTGTGTACTGTGTACTCTGTTACATACTAGGGGATTTATTTGCAGGTATTGTACTCTGTCTGGCTGTATCACACTCATATGCTCTGTGGTTACATTCACTAAAATGTCTAACACAAAGGGCGGGAAATCCACGGGCGCTCCTGTATCATGCAGTGCATGCGCCAGGGATTTGCCTGAGGGGGAAGCTTTAAATGATGGTCTGTGTATTATGTGCCATACAGTACATCTCCCAGTCAGTCCGCAGCTCTTGTAACCAATCAGGAACCACCTTTGGCGGTGTTCTCATACATGCGCAATACGCTTGTGACATGGCTTATGCCTCCTATGGAACCTCCTGTGCCATTGCAGCCACATATTGTCCCTATGGTTAATCTTCCTTGGGTGGATAATTTATCTACCCAGCTGAAGCAAGTGAATCAATCTTTGGTTAGACAAAACCTAGCCCACGTCCCTCTGGGGTCAAGGGGTCATCTAAGCGGGCCGCTTCCTCCTCACAATCCACTAATATATCAGATGATTCTTCTGAAGAGGATGGAGAGTATACTGATTCGTCAGACACTGATTCAGTTGCTTCTGTTGAGGAACCTATAAATCAGGTTGATGTCCCTGACCTAGTGGAGGCTATTAAGCTGATTCTACAAAATGATGTAGATGTAGATCCCACTACTGCATCTAAGAAACCTGATAATTTAAACGTCAGAAGGTAGCTAAAGTAGTCTTACCACATTCTGACCACTTATTAGACATACGTCAGGAACCCTGGCCTTCTCCAGGAAAGAAATTCTCCCTGTAAAAAGATGCTACAGTAGCTTGTTATCCTCTCCCTGCTGAGTTGTGTAACAAGTGGGAAAATTCACCGCCGGTGGATTCCCATGTCACCCGTCTTGTGGTGTCATATACGCTGCCTGTCACCACTTTCACCTCACTGAAGGAACCAACAGATAAGCATGTGGAGGGATGCCTGAAGTCTATTTACTCGCATACAGGTGCTGTACATAGACCCACTATAGCAGCCGCAAAAGGAATTGAAACATGGGTTCAGGCAATAGAGGATGAGCTGCCTCAGGATATATCTGACACTGCCAGACAATATCTGTCTCATATTACCACTGCCTCCCAATATATTCAGGAGGCGTCCTCTGAGGCAGGTGTAATGGCGGCCAAGGTATCGATTACATCCATCGTGGCTCTCCGAATTCTGTGGTTGAGGTCATGGAAGGTGGACCTGGACTCCAAAAGGACCTTGGAGGTACTTCCTTCTAAGGGAGACATCCTATTTGGGGAAGATCTGAATAAGATTGTGACTGACTTAGCGGTTGCTAAGACTGCATTTCTCACGAATACTAAGCCTTCTGCACGGAAGGCAAAAATAACTACTTTTCGTTCCTTTCGATCTTAAGGGAAAGCGAAGGGTCAGACATACCAGAGACGAGCTTGTGCTCCCAAAACCACTAAACCCAATAAAAACAATCCTGGGCAGCACGTCAGCCTGCTTCCAAACAAGACAAGCCTGCTGCATGATGCGGCGGGCCTCCCCCTGGGGGATCCCAGGGTGGGAGGCCGACTTCTGCAGTTCACCCTGGTTAAAGACCACTTCAGATGCATGGGTGCGAGACGTTGTCTCTCACAGGTACGCAGTCTCTTTCAAGAGACGTCCCCCTCGGCAGTTCTGCACAACGATTATGCCTTCGGACCCATGGAAAGCTTAAGCTCTACACCTGGTTGTGCGTTCCCTCCTGGATACGGGAGTGGTAGTGCCGGTACCCCTGTCCCAGAGAGGTGGGTACTATTCGACTGTTTCTAGTTCGGAAACCCAATGGGTCTTTCCGGCCTATACTCAACCTCAAATCACTGAACAAATTTGTGGGAGTGTCCAAGTTCCATATGGAAATGCTGCGCTCGATTGTACTGGCCATGGAACCCGGAGATTATATGGCATCCCTGGATATACAAGATGCTTACCTGCATATACCTGTTGCCATATCACAGCAGCAATATCTTCAGTTTACTATTGGCAACCTTCACGATCAGTTCCAGGCTCTGTCGTTTGGACTGGCCACGGCCCCTCAGATCTTCACCAAGGTTATGGCCGTGATGGCGGCTCATCTGCATCATCAGGGAATCAGGATCTTGCTGTATCTGGACGACTTGCTGATCCTGGCAAACTCCCAAGATGTCCTCCTCAGTCATCTGAAACTGACGGTACGCTTCCTACAAACCAACGGGTAGCTTGTCAACTGGAAGAAGGCCTCACTGGTCCCTGCTCGGAGCATGGTGCCCCTGGGGCATTGCTGGACACACACAACCAAAGACTGTTTCTGTCCCCAGAGAAAGTCCTGAAATTTCAGGACAGGATCATATACTTCCTCTCTCGCCCAAGAGTGTTGATACACTCGGCGATGCAAGTACTAGGCCTCATGGTGTCGGCTTTTGACATGGTAAAGTACGCTCAATTTCATTCCCGCTTTCTGCATAGGTGAATCCTTTCCAAGTGGAATGACCTGCCTCATCGGATCAGGTTTCAAATGATCTCCTTGACTCTGGAGGTTTCTATGTCACTGAGCTGGTGGCTACAGGACCAGTAGATGAGCAGGGGCCATCCCTTCTGGATCCCCAACTGGTTCCTACTGACTACGGATGCCAGTCTGAGGGGTTGGGGCGCGGTGCTGGAGAAACACTCTCTCCAGGGTCGGTGGACCAAGGAGGAATCTCTCCTCCGGATAAACATTCTGGAATTGTGGGCAGTGTTCAATGCTTTAACTCTTGCCCTGCCCCTAATACAGAACAGGCCTGTTCAAGTACAATCAGACAATGCCACCACAGTGGCATATATAAACCATCAAGGCGGCACTTGAAGCTGCATGGCAATGATGGAAGTGTCAAAAATCGCCATCTGTCAGCAATATTGGCAGTGTTCATTCTGGAAGTACTAAACTGGGAAACGGATTTCCTCATCTGGACATGCACGCTGGTGAGTGTAGTCTTCATAAGGAAGTCTTTCAACTCCTAGTGGACAAGTGGGGCCTACCAGATGTAGACCTGATGGCGTCTCAACACAATCACAAAGTTCCGGTCTACGGATCAAGGACCAGGGATCCTCAAGCAGTGTTCGTGGATGCACTGGCAATTCCATGAACCTTTCGACTGCACTACGTGTTCCATCCAGTGTCACTTCTGCCCAGGGTACTACGGAAGTTCTAGCATGTAGGAGGAATACTACTTCTAGTCGCTCCAGCATGGCCCAGACGGCATTGGTTCTCAGACCTGCAGGGTCTATCGATAGAGCATCCTCTTCTACTTCCTCAATGCCCAGACCTCCTCGTTCAGGGCCCTTGTGTCTACCCGGACCTGGCCAGGCTGGCTTTGATGGTGTGGCTCTTGAAGCTTCACTCCTGAGGGCCAAGGGATTCTCCAAGGCGTTTATCCAAACTATGCTAAAGGCGCTCAAACCGACTTCTGCACGGATTTATTATAGGGTCTGGAATTCTTACTTCACCTTGCGTGCTGCTAAAAAATTATGATGTTTCCAAGTTTAGTACTTCCAGACTTCTGGCTTTTTAACAACAAGGCCTGGATATAGAACTTCGTCTGGCCTCCCTCAAGGTTCACATATCTGCCTTGTCGGTGTGGTTTCAGAGAAAAATTTGTCTAAACCCTGACGTTCATACATTCACTCAGGTCATCCTGCGGATTCAGCCTCCCTATGTCCCTCCTGTGGCTCCATGGGATTTGTTTGTTGTCCTGAATGCCCTGCAAGAGTCTCCATTTGAACCTCTTGAATCAGTGGACCTTAAATGGCTCCCAGCCAAGGTCCTGTTTCTGCTGGCTATTGCCTCTGCTAGACAGGTGTCAGACTTAGGCGCTTTGTCCTGTCGTCCACACTTTTTGATATTTCATTGTGACTGAGCAGTTCTTAGACTCGCCCTGGTTATTTACCTAAGGTGGTGTAATTTTTTCACCTTAATCAAGAGATTGTGGTTCCAGCCTTCATCTCTTCTGAATTGTCCTCCAAAGAAAGGTCTTTGGTTGTCTATGGCCCTCATTACGAGTTAATCTCTAGCTGCCGTTGTTCGCAGCGATCAGGCTAAAAATCGTCACTTCTGCGCATGCGTATGCGGCTCAATGCGCACGCGCGACGTACTTTGACAAAAGCCGATGCAGTTTTACACAAGGTCTAGCGACGCTTTTCAATCGCAGTGCTGGCCGCAAAGTCATTGACAGAAAGTGGGTGTTTCTGGGAGGTAACTGACCGTTTTCGGGGAATTGTGTGTAAAAACGCAGGCATGTCAGATAAAAACGCAGGAGTGGCTGGGGAAACGTAGGCATGGCTGGGTGAACGCAGGGCGTGTTCGTGACGTCAAAATAGGAACTAAATAGTCTGCAGTGATCGCAAGCTAGGAGTAGGTCTCGAGCTACTCAGAAACTGCAATCTTTTTTTGTAGCCTCTGTGCGATCCTTTCGTTCGCACTTCTGTTAAGCTAAGATACACTCCCAGAGGGCCGCGGCTTAGTGTTTGCACGGCTGCTGAAAGCAGCAAGCGAGCGAACAACTCGGAATGAGGGCCTATATGTGGAGAGGATACCCTCAGATACCCTCTTTATACTGTTTGGTTTCTACAAACGTGGCTGGCCTGCAAATAAGCAAACCTTGGCCAGATGGATTAGAATGGTGATTGTACAAGCTTATGCGCAGGCTGGTCTCCAAGCTCCTGCTGATACTAAAGCCCATTCTACTCGGTCTGTTGAACCTTATTGGGAGGCCCACCGTGGCGCGTCCGAAGAACAATTGTGCAATGCGGCTACGTGGTCCTCAGTGAACACGTTTCTTAGGTTCTATGCCTGTGATACTTCTGCCTCCCAGGATGCTTCCCTTGGACGCCGAGTTCTCATACCCGCTAAGGTGTGTCCCCTCCCTTGAGTAACTGCTTTAGGACATCCCCAATGTATTCCCTGTGGAACACAGTGTACCCCGCTGCAGAAAAGGAGTTTTATGGTAGGCTTACCACGGTTAAATCTCTTTCTGCGAGGTACACTGGGTTCCACAGGGCGCTCACCCTGACGCACTTAGCTTCTTTGGGTTTGTATGGCATTAGCCGTTAGTCCCTTCTCTTGTCGTGAGAATATGGTTCTATGTGACTAACATCTGCCTTCTCTTTTGCCTGCTTCTGCATTGGACTGGTTAACAAAACTGAGCTCACAGTGCCTGGAGGCAGGGTTATAGAGGAGGCCCCGTAATGCATCCTGGGACAGTCTAAAGCTTTAGCCTGTTGGTGCCTCTGGATCAAGATCCATCTCTACACCCTGATGTATTCCATGTGGAACCCAGTTTACCTCGCAAAAAGAGATTTAACCATGGTAAGCCTACCATAAATCTCCTTTTTATTTTATCAGTCTCCTAATAATTTTCAACTGCTCCTTTCTCTGTTACAGTTGTCTTGTTTCTGTTTTACCACATTGTCCAGTGATGTGTTTTATTACTCTTTAAATGTGAGGCATATTATGAACCTCACATAATCGAAAATCATTGCCAATATAAAATCCCATAATAGGGAAATCAGCAATATTTTTGGAAATACAGGTTGAGTATCCCATATCCAAATATTCCGAAATACGGAATATTCCGAAACACAGACTTTTTTTTAGTGAGAGTGAGATAGTGAAACCTTTGTTTTCTGAAGGCTCAGTGTACACAAACTTTGTTTAATACACAAAGTTATTAAAAATATTGTATTAAATGACCTTCAGGCTGATTGTATAAGGTGTATATGAAATATAAATGAATTGTGTGAATGTAGACACACTTTGTTTAATGCACAAAGTTATAAAAAATATTGGCTAAAATGACCTTCAGGCTGTGTGTATAAGGTGTATATGAAACATAAATGCATTCTGTGCTTAGACTTAGGTCCCATCGCCATGATATCTCATTATGGTATGCAATTATTCCAAAATGTGGAAAAATACAATATCCAAAATACCTCTAGCCCCAAGCATTTTGGATAAGGGATACTCAACCTGTATATGAAGATTTTAAATTTTGCAATGACCCACTTTACATCACAAACCTCTTGGCAGCTTTTGACTTTACATATAAAATTAGAACTTCAAACGTTGGATTTAATTATGCACTAAGTGGATTAATGGATTTCTTAGTTTTAAGACATCTTCCATTTTACTAGTCTTGAATATGAATTTAGTGCTTTAATTGTGCCAGTTTGATAACACTGCTGTCCTTTATGCAAGTGCAAAAATTTGAAATTTTTGATTTCCTGACCTGAATAGAATAAAATAAACTTTTTTTGTTAAAAGTCTACAAAACAGTATCCAGATGATAGGTCGACAGTACTAAGGCCAACAGTTAATAGGTCAACCACTATTGGTTGACATGCATTAGGTCAACATAGGCAAAAAACATTGTCTAAAGGTCGACATGACAATGGTCAACACAGGAAAAGTTCAAAATTAGGTTTTGACAAATTGTTTATCATTTTCAGCTTTTTCATACTTTACCATCCATGTGGACTACGATTGGGAATAGCAACCTGTGCCGAGTGCAGTTTTATCAGAGCACCTTGCCCGCAGCACGGCAAGCCATGCAAGAGGACACAATGCACTAATTGTGGTTCTTTTAGAGAGAAAACACAATTTAAAAAAAACTCATGTCGACCTTTTCACCATGTCAACTTAGACCAGAGCCGGCCCTAAACAATATGATGCCCTAGGCAAGATTTTGGCTGGTGCCCCCTAGCACCGTCGCCAGTTCTGCAAGAGATGCCTGGCATGAATCAGCTGGCAGCTTTGCTAAGGTTGGGCGTCTTTTGTTTATAAAAATGCATCTTATTTGCATTACTATGTGGCTAGGATACACAAGCAGCTTCTGCTGATTAAAATGATATGCAGCATGCCTATATTCTGTGTGCGACTACGGCTGTATCTGCATACGAAATGCTACATTACAGTGATTTCCAGGAATACACACAGAATATAGGCATGCCGCATATCATTTTAATCAGCAGAAGCTGCTGGTGCCCCTAAGCATACCAAATGCCCTAGGCAATTGCCTAGTTTGCCTATGCCTAAGGCCGGCTCTGACTTAGACACTGTCAACCTATTTCAGGTTGACCCATTGATCCATAACCTACAAAACAAGGTAATAGAAAAATATTGTACCTCTTATACACGCTTAGGTGTTTGACAGACTAGCTAAATACATGTGCTTCGTTACAGAATTTCAAGTATTTCCGTGCGTATAACTTTAATTTTGAAGAACTTCTTGGAAAACTAAATAGACCTACAACAGGACATGCTCCGTCCGTCGCTTCCAATATTTGCCACGCCGCACCTCCGGACGGGCTTTCCCTGGATTGATGCTGTCAAAAGGATGGCACTGAGCAGAATAATCCGCCTCATTCTCTGCCCCGTCCAACCTCTTACGCTGCACTGCTCAGTGCTGTAAATGCTGGGACAACAGGCCAAACTCCGCCCACAGTATTTTAAATATGTAAGATTTGCAGGCATAGGCTGACTATTCCAAAGGGCCCTAGGTCTCCTTGTTTAGCTTCCCACTCTCCTCAGGGCTCCTCCTTTGAGGTAAAAAGGTAAAGATTTTTGCACAATACTTAAGGTCACTAGGAGAGCTATCATTACTCTTTACACAGCAGATAAGCAGTTACTGAAAATCAAACTTTCCTTTAATGCATTTAAGAGCCAAAACATCTACACTGCATCAAGGGACTATTCACAGCGCTTCATTTTTTTCCACATTTTGTTATGTTACAACCTTATTCCAAAATGGAATAAATTCATTTTCCCCTCAAAATTCTACACACATTACACAATAATGACACCGTGGAAAAAGTTTGAGATTTTTACAAATTTGTTAAAAAATCACATGTACATAAGTATTCACAGCCTTTGCCATTAAGCTCAAATTGAGCTCAGGTGCATCCTGTTTCCACTGATCATCCTTGAGATGTTCCTACAGCTTAATTGGAGTCCACCTGTGGTAAATTCAGTTGATTGGACATGATTTGGAAAGGCACACACCTGTCTATATAAGGACTCACACTTCACAGTGCATGTCTGAGCACAAACCAAGCATGAAGTCATAGGAATTGTCTGTAGACCTCCGAGACAGGATTGTCTCGAGGCACAAATCTGGGGAAGGCTACAGAAAAATGTCTGCTGCTTTGAAGGTCCCAATGAGCACAGTGGCCTCCATCATCTGTAAATGGAAAAAGTTCGGAACCACCAGGATTCTTCCTA